>NW_027287217.1:1917500-2089600 GCF_022747635.1 Hetaerina americana | reverse complement strand
TAAGCAATAGAAGTTTTAATTTTTATGGGTATGTTTTTTGTCTGAGGCAAATTGGAAGATTTTAAAACTTGAATGAAACCTGTCTGCCAGCATGAGTCATCCATCGTGGCATTAACGTTCAATCGGTTTTGGTCTTATCCTGGGCATCGACGGTGAATTCCAATGCCGTGTTGAGTTGGGAGAGATTAAACGTTCCAAAATATGACCTTAAGACGTCAGAGAAGTGACCCAAGATACCCCACAATGCAATCGCAATCAATGCTCCCACGTTTTCCCTGCAGAATAGAGGTACACGGTCGAACGGGCTTTCTATTTTTTCCTATTTCCGCTCATGTTTTTGTAAAGGAATCGGGACGTGTTTTAAAGGCATCTGAAGCCGATGATCCTTAAGAGTTTAAAGAGGGTTGCGAAGGATGTTTGGCCTTTGAGTGTTGATAAGGGGTGGTGGAGGAGAAAGATATGCCTTTATTAGAGGGGGCGATAACGGTCGATTTGATACCGAGGCATCTGGGCACCCCTTGGACGTTAGATCGACCGTCTGGAGGCAATCCCAGGGAAAGGGAATCAAAAATGATGGGCCGTTGGAGCAGGATCTCCAGGATCTCGACCTCGAGGTTCGGCAGATTTAAGGGAGCACTTAGCACGCCATCGCCCGGGATCGCGATGCTTATCGAGAGCGAAAGAGATTTTCCCTCGGCGAGCACTCGAACAATTCCTCGCACTCTGGAGGCAATGCGGCTAGCTAGCCGACTCGCCATCCACGACCACTTATGGTCAAAAACGCACGCTAACCATAGAGGCGATTATGATGGCCACCCCCTTATGGTTATAGGTTGTCGTTTCTTTCTTAGAGCAGCTTTCCCGAACAGTTTTAACCGTTTTATCGGCCTGTTTACAGCCCGAGAGTTCACATTTTAATGCCGCCATTGGCTACAGGTGTTAAACAGCCATGGTCCCTATCTCGAATCGCCTCCAATTACAGCACCAACTTGATTTTAGGCATTGGAGAAGAACAGAGAATAGGAGTCGTCTCGTCAGTAAACTTTAACACTCCGACGACATATGGTGCTCAAAGGTTTTCACACGCTCCCTTTCCCAATTTGGAATTTTATCGGACCACGCGTGGTCAAGGATCAGGTTATTTCTCCCACAGTTTTCTTTCACTCTCGATCAATCCATAACAAAGTCCTTGAGTGAAACGAAAAAAAATTCACCATTTTTGGACTTAGTTTCTGATACATTGATTTTTTCCCGATCCGTAGACACAAGTCTTATCACTGTAATAATTGCTATCTGTGGCACGAAAAGCCAAAGATCTCGACACGAATTTTACAAAATGGTGACGAATCGTTTATGTATGTATGTATATATATATGTATGTGTGTATATATATATATATATATATATATATATATATATATATATACCAGGTTTAACTGATTTTATGTCTTTCTACGGCATTTAATACGGCGAATTTAACCCTAATACTCATCGTATTGCCAAATTATTTGTTTCTCGAAAATAAAAGTAGTTGCCTAGCCCTCACATTAGAAAGTACATGGCTGACATCTCCCGTTTAATGCTTAGGTACACACCATGGCACTCACTCAATTAAAAGGGGATAGGGAAGTTATTACTCGTGAGGATAAATATACCATGAGTTAGAAATCTCTATGGGGACATACACATCAATTACACGACTTCATTTCTCCTTTGTCTTGAAATCATAGGTATCATTAAGGTCGATCATTATTTCGCAAATTCAATCTCCGACGGAACCCCTCAACATGTATCTACGGTATCGTAATTATAAAAGTCGATTTCTCGACAGACCTTTCACTTTCCCTTTTAGTCTCCTCTTTTTAATCCTTGAGCATTTCTTATTCCAATTTGAGTCATCATGAAGCCTGCCCGTTTTCTTTAGCTCATTTTTATTTATAATGCACATGTTGGTATTGCCTTTAATCTATTTGCTTGGAATTAAACATGCATAATATATCTCAGACGACTGTTTCAAAATAATATAATACCCTTGCTTATTCCTGACCCTAATAATCAGTCCTCTAAAAGTATAGTCATTGATTGTTGTTATTAGATTTTCTTCCATAAAAGGAATGCGATGAAGTATAGAAAAGTTCACAATAGGCTATTTTAGCCTTCATTTTCTTTCATATATTTACATCTACTTAATACCTCGCAAGCCGTGCAACCCTCGCAAGGGCGTGCCGTGGGGGGTGTTACGACACCACCCATTATTAAGAAAAAAACTGCATGTAAAAGCCACGAATTCATTCAATCCGCAAAAAAACATTGTATACATTCATGCAAGAACACTTGCACCCCACACACATGCAAACACTCAAACTACCCACTTACATACACATGCACCTACAAATATACTTAATATCTTTGCAATGTTTAATTTTGTTCCGACTCGTAAATTCAATGTTTTTAATATTTGTAAAGTGACTTCGGTTTCATACTATTATTATTTCTGATTGTTCGGGGAAAGAATGAGTATTTGTATCTATCTGTACTGGAATCTATCTCCCTTATTTTATCTTTGTGGTCTGATCTACCTAAACACTGTGGGGCCATTATTATTCCTTTTGTGTCATCGTTAAACTTGTTCATTCTGAACCTTTCTAAAATACTAAGTCTCGCTTGTACTCTTCGTATTTCAAGTGGCTCCCAGCCTAAATCCCCTAAGAGACCTGTCACACTTGTGTTCTTATCATAATAATTTTTAACGAATCTGGCGAATGTTATCTAGACTTCATCTAATTATTTTTGCCAAATTTTCTTCAAAGGATACCAAATACTCGCGGCATATTCCAAATGAGGTCTCATTATTTCGACATATTATGTTTCGCCATTTTATTTATATTGCAGATCTTACCTTCTTATTCTTCCTGATCGTATTACCATGTTCTTCGGCATACCTACATCAGTCCCTCCAAATTTACAACATTTATTCGCACTAATACACAGGGATCATTTATTATACAATGGATGGCCACGCACAATTTCCGGCAGTGTGCATAGCAAGTAATTATTTATATAACATAGTCACAATTTTGCAAATATTTCTTTAGAGGTAGTGTAGACTACCATCCTTCGAAGACTTTTTTTTATATCTGTAAGTTTTATGTCATGCCTTTAAATAGAGGCATCATAGCACAAATACGGTGCCCACGAATCACTGCCCGCTTGAAGGAATCGTAATTGCCCCCCGGCACAGTGATTGCATCTCATAAGACTGAAGTTTTTATGAAGCTTAAAGATAATGAGGTATATTCAAAGAACGTATCGTGTTTCATATCATTTGGTAAAAAACGATGGTGAACGATTTCCGTAACATTTTTGCTTATATTTGTGAATGAGAAAATTTTAGAGACATATTCAGGCGTATATAAAAACCAAAAACTCTTACACTTGAATATTCTCAAAGTGCTAATATAACTAGATCTAATGAGCAATAGAAGGAATTGAAAGGGATCAAATAGGCATCCTATTTTGACATTAGAATTTTGTCCATTTCAGATAGGTCAAAATAATGTGTGGCTATTTAGATAAAAATGAGATTATGATCGATAAGGATATATTTACTGTTATTTACCATTTACCATCGAACACCTATAATTATTGGTTTATAAAAAACATTATAAAAATTCAACCGTTACAAAATATTATCAAAGAAAGGGTATCGCATCTCCATAAACGCTAGTAATTACATCAAGAAATTTTCTATTTTCAATGTCTTCGCTTTCTGTTCAGGTTATTTCATCACACGGGTGTAATAAAATCCTGGTTAGCAAACGTTTTCACAAAAAAGTAATTTATCCCCGTTTTCTTTGACGCAATGTTTGAAAGCTGTAAACGTGAGGAAAAGTGCTGCTTGAGCGTTTAACTGCTCAAAACCCGAAGCAGACTGTCGGCAAATATTTCTGTTTGAAAAGATCCAAGATAATTGTGTTCGGAAGCCTTAGATTTTCGTATTCGCATCACATGTTACTCCTTCCGAAGGGATCTACTGGGGAAATATGTGATCCCGTATACTCAGTAGTACTTGCTGCGTTGTTTCCTTTTAGGAGGTTGTTGGGAAGAAAATCCTCATTGAGAGCTGCCAACTTCTTTTATGTTAACTCTCTCAGATGTAATCAAAGCAAACAACACATTTCAGGAACTTTGAGAGACGCAGAGATTAGAATTTGAAATTTTTCTTTCAATAATTTTTTTTTATTTCAAAAAAGATAAAATATATAATGCTTCAAGAATCGTTAGAATTATATACTTAATACACCAAGGCCGATTAAAACGAAAACGATTCCTAATATACGAAGTATTTTAGATTACTTAATGGTATTAATACAAAAAACCATAAACACAGTAATCAACCCGAAGGTCGGTTTGGTAGGTGACGGCAGAGTCACCCAGTACTAAGCCCGATGGCGTGTGAAATTCACATAGGGTAGGGGGGGCAGTTCCTTTCCCTGTGCCAGTTATGGGTTTCCAGGAAGATCTGGTACCCAAAAAATCATATAGGTTGGGTGGAGCTGCAGGTGCCGAGAGACTTGCCCGGGAATCGAACCCGGAACCCTCCGGTCAGTAGTCCAACGCTCTACCCACTGGACTACAATTGGATGGACTGCATTGAAATTGAAAATAACGGGAAAGTACATGCCGCGAAGTATTTGAATTGATCAAATAAGTTACTCTGCAAAATATTGATTTTCTCTTCTGCACACATGAAATCATTTTTGAAACTTTTTCACCCTCTTTCATCAAAATATTAAAGCGAATACGAAATTCGATCAAAATCAATCATACGAGTTCGTAAATCGACCCAGAGCCACCTCAAACAGGTTACGCCTTTGACAGTTTTCGCCAAGGTGGTGATGATCAACAACTCCGCGGCTCGAATCTTCGTTAAATAAACGTTTACGGACGTACGTTTAAAACGGACGAACGGCAATAAAAAAAATAGCCCGTCGGCAGTCGGTGTAGGAAGTGGGGGTGAGGGATGGCACAAGACGAAAGGGGGCCATTTCGAAGAGATGACTATCGCCTCCCGCCGATCCCAAGGCACAGTGCCGCACACGAATGCCTCTCTGCCGTCCCCCGGGGCAATGCGTGGCGCTGCCGTAGACGACGCCACCCCGCTTCTTCCCATTTTACCCCCGGAGTGCACCAAGGGGGCAACAACAACCACACCAACCCAGTTTCACGAGTCCCCCCCCATCCACACTTGAGCCGGAGCCGATAATCTGCCCCCCACCCCACCCCTCAATGGGATACCCCTCAACCCCCACACGCACACAACCTGTTGTTAACCATTTAAAAAAGTCCCGCTCGGTAAAAGGTATATACCTACCTACCTAACTCCCAAACCACCACCATCACATATTTTCCGCCTCCTCCAACCCCCCCCCCACCCGTCCCTCCCACATACCCCTCACCGAAAGTTCCCTGAAACACAGAGATATAGCCTTCCGGAGGAGAGAACGGGGTTCCTTCCTTCCCCAACCCCCATTCCAATCTGCTCCCTCTCATCCCCCCCCCACCCTGGAGTAGCCGCCGCGGTGTAGGTGTGCTAATGGCGACATTACGTCCGCCGTGATTACATCTCAATCGCTCTCGGAAAATGGGAGTCATTTCGTGCAGCCCCGGCCGACTTGATTGCGGTTTGATTTTAGATTATCGGAAGCCGCTCTGAAAAATCCATAAGCTATTACGTGCGGGGGGAGAGGGGATTTGGGGGGAAGGGGGGGGGTATATTTTTCCGGATTCCATCCCATGGGCGAGGGGGCCGGAGAGGTCATTGGAAGGAGGAGGTGGTGGATTGAGAGGTAGGAAGGCCTCCTCCTTCTCCTGCTATCATCATCTCACGGTTCCCTCAGCTGATGGCTCGAGGTGGTGTGGAGAAGGGCTGCATGCAGTGTGTGCCTCTGTGTGTGTCTGTGTGGTTATAATGCTCGCGTACGTGGAAGGGGTTTCAGAAGGTTCCGGGGAGTGAGAGGGAAGAATTTCCATCCCTCCTCCTTTCCTTCCCCTCGGACGCCCCCGGAGAGGGCAACGCGGCGGGGTAATTACCCATTCGGAAAAGTGGAGACCACTCGTGGCAAAACGTTTAATTATTTGTGGGATGGGGAGGAAACCGGACCGTGGGTGGGGAGGACGGGGTTGGTGGTTGTCGGCGGAGGCTGAGGAGGGAAAGGGAGCGGTCGGGGGAGTTGGAAGCGGTGATGCGGACGGGTGGGGGCGGCTGGGGAGGGGTATTGGGGAGAGATGCACGCGAGAGAGGGTTCAAAGCGATTGTAATCAATTAGATAGATAAAGATTACGATTTACAGTGCACCATACAAGAGACCCGAAGCCTTGCCTTTCCATTGATGTTGACACGTCTGAAAAACAGCAAAAATTGAAAACGCCAAATATAAGTATTTGAAAGAACGTAATAGCTTTAAAAAAATCCATTTCTTTCTTTTAAGGATCAATTGCAAGTACATACGATAGAGTTAGTTATGTACTTCATTGTATATTTAAGGCCTAATTATCTCGGGGAGTTGAATTTTTTTTCCGTTTACCTTCGAGCATCATAGTAATTGTTGGATGAAATATTTACTTGTGCTCACGATAAAATCATATTTCTTAAATTTTTGAAACACAATTGGCTGTTAATATATGAACACCACCATTGAGCAACAAGCTATCCTATGATATAACCTAGTAAATCCATAAAATAATTGATATCTGCGACGGCACCTTCAGGAGAAGGAGAAAATGATAGCATTTATGCACCTATTGAATGCACATTCTATTTCAATGCATTTCAATTTGTCTCAGTTCTTTAAACTATTGTATTTATTTGAGTTTTCGTTCTATTGATTACATATAATTGTGTGTGGGGACAAGAAAATTATTATTATTCTGATTTTTTTTCTAGCGTGGTATGATCTCAAATAGATATCACTGATCATAAATGAACATAGCTTATAAAATGCTTAACGTGTCATTATACTTTAGTACAGACCTAATAATTAACAGGTACCGAGATATAAATTAGTAAAAGAAATGTATCACCTACCGTTTAATAGTCTGCGTCAATGCAAAATTTACCTTAAACGGTAGAAGACCAAAAATATTTTTAAAAACAATCATGGGTTAGTGCTGGTATTTAGGCTACGAGATATGCCTATGATTTCTACCAAGGGGAGCGGTACCTAACATTTTTGCCAATGGTACTATAAAGTACATACGGGTTCCCTGAATTTTCGACTAGGATTCATAAACCGCACTACTTATATGTGGTATTTTTACTTCAGATATAAGTTCCAAAATCACATTTCACAAAGTGACGTCTTTACAAAAACTCCGTTAAAATATTTCGAGTATACGTAAATATCACATTAAAAAAATCTACATCTTTCCATCCTCCTCACCTAAAGATACCCAATTGCACTCTGTCACGAGCATTTAAATCATTACCGATATTGCACACATTTTGAAAATTGGTTGGTATCTAGGAACCAAAAATAACAGTACTCTTACTATAGCTACGAGTACTGAGGTACCGACACCTGGGATTTTTCCCTTTGGAAAGTTTATAGAGGCACCGCTACCTATTTCCCTTACCCTAAATATCAAAACAAGGAAAATTAGTAAACGAAATCTTCGGGTAATTGAATAGTAATGGGACGCAAGGCAAAAGTGAGCTCTCTGAAATACGTGTTCGTCAATCCCAGACAAAATGAACCCCATAGTTAATATTTATTCTCTACTGCCATAGTTTCACCACTGTTTGGCATCATTGACTGATGCTAATATTTATTTTTTTAATTTAGTACACTGAAAGCCTTACTCTTCTACCAATAATTCATCACCACGCACTTTTCTAAGTTTAATTCTAAATTCCAAGCGACGCACCAGCGTTGTAAAAGCATTAAGGTCATTTAATAAAACTGCTGTGTCCTCAGGATCCCAGATATCACGATAAACCACTGCATCGTCGGCAAATAACGGTACTTTACTAGCATCCACGGTTTCAATGTCGTTAAAGTTAAGCAGGAATAAAAGAGGCCCGATAATACTTCCGTGGGGAACACCTGAAGTAACTTCTGCTACATTTCAGCTAACTTCATCTATGATTACCCCTTATACCCGACCATTCAAAAAGTCTCTAATAAAACCCCGGATATTTTTATCTATGCCATATACTTCTAGCTTTGTGAGTAGCTTACTATGAGGTACCTAAATAAATGGCTGGAGACTAGCGATGATCGTAGAGAATAGTTATTAATTATGGAATATGTTGCGATTCATTTTTTTATGTACAACTCCATCAAGTAACGACTAAAACAGTTTCACATTTACAATAGCCAATGAGAAACTAGGAACAGGGTACTGGAGGTGTGGTCGAACACCGAAGCGAAGATTTTCGCAAAGGTGGAGGTGAGGGGAGGTGGGTGAGTTAGCGCGAACTCCTTTACCCATTTCCCTCCCTACCCTCCATCTCTCTTTCCACCCTCTCCCAACCGCCTTGGAACCACTCTCTTCTCGGAAAAATTGGAAGCTCGCGTGCAACGGGAAGGACCGGTGGAATGCGGTGGCAAGTAGGAGGTAGGTGGTGTGGGGGTGGGGGTGGAGGGGGCGTCGTTTTCATTGTCGTTCGCGGGGATGGTGTGGATTACGAGTCGCTGATGGCGAGGAATGCCAAATGGTTTGGGCCGCATCGGGAAGGCGTGAGTCATGCGTTTAGTGGCCAGTTGGCCGTGCTTTACCCGTTCTCCTCCGTCTAAGTCTAACGTCTAATTCTCAGAGCTAAACAGGATACAATGAAAACTTTTCCCTTTCGTGAAGAATCGAAGAAAAGAAAATATCCTCAAACTATTATTATCTGGCTCGGGAAACACTGGAAATACGGCTATTACATGCACGACTGAAACTTTTAGGAAAGTACTAATCATTTGAATAATCGAAGAAATTTATCTAGTGCCCCATTATACAGGTATCCAAACTCACAAAAACAAGTTACGGTATAATGGCGGCCGAGCCGACCAATTTAAGGAAACCAAGTAAGTTGTCCTCAGCAAATGCGAGGCCATAACGGCGGAAAATATTACTTACGTCTAATTTTACTTCCCGAATGCCTTATATCACCAATTACTCTGATGGTTATTGTCATAATACCCCCTGCCACGCACCCAAGTTTCCGATATCAAGTAAATATACTATATTTGGATGAAAACTACGGTATGGAACGTAAATAATCACCAAATATTCTAAGTATAATGGCTGCTGGCCTAAAACCCCCTACCACAAACCCTTATGGCGACTTGTGGGGTAAGATCTACAGCTCGGTGAAAATAAAATTTAATGCAACCCCAAAAATTACCAAATTCACTAATGCTTGGTTAATTTAGTAAATCCTGCCACACACCCTCGTAGTAGCTTTCAAGTTTAGATGTTCTAGAATCTGCGGGGACGGTACGTCGTCGCTGGGGCAACGTGACTGTACAGAGGAGCTGCAGGGCACGGCGAAAGAGTATTTCCCTCTCATCTCGTGGGTCAACATCTGCGCGTCCACTGCTGGACCCGAACAATGCTCCGGATCGAGCAGACCTGAGTCGTCTTTCTGAGGCATCGTCCCTTGCCGGGAGAGAGTGAGATGGCGTGGAGATGGGAGGGGGGAGGGGAGAGAAGGAGGGTTTACGACGTCCGTAACTCAGATGGACTCTCCCCGAGGATAAATATTAGATCGTCCAATGCTTGGCAATTTCCAACAGTAATGGGCGTTCCGGAGTTGAGACTGTAAACATTCGGAATTTCGCGCGAGCATGCTCCCCAAGCCATCCCGTCCACCCTGAGAGGGTGGAAACGCGTCCTAAGTACCCATACCCACCCGCCAGCGAAACCGCTCGGGAATGCAACGTCAGCGTTTCGCGGGTAACTGCAGATTTACTTTTGTGGTCGACGAGGCTTTCGGTTACGTAGATTTGACTTTTAAATTGAGGATAAATCCTCGGGCTTTTCCCAACGGGGATATAAATACCTTGGATGGAAGCAGACAGAATATCATCGTCATCCTGAGAAGCAACCTCGAAGATTCTTAGGCTCAACGCATTTCTTCCCTTCCAAAGTAAATTCCGCGCACTCAAATCTCTCAGCTTAACCGTCTTTGTCCGCATAAGTATGTCTTTCCTTTTCCCCTGCAGTTATTTTCGTTCGCCTTCCCTACTCCGCTACTACTTCTTCGACATGCCCCTTTAGTATACTACTTCTCCCTCATCATTGGTGATCTTCTCCAAAGGTTCTTGTTTTCTACTAGATGTATCGTTTGCGGAACCTCCCCTGCTGAGTTAATCTCTTCTTTCATTTACTCCTCATTTATTCATGTTACACGTTATTTCCATGCGTCTCCACTCTTTTAATTTCTCTTTTCTTTGCTCTCGTTGGATGAGCGATGAATAAATATTTAACTTCAAACGTTTAACGCTCCATTAATGTCCATTTTCACTCCAAATATATTATGTTCCGTCTACTTGTATTCTTTCTTTGCCTGCCCTAACGTGTGAGATGATTATAGTTTGCTTGTTCCTTCGAAAAATGGATGAAGAAAAATAAAGAACAAAATGCATCATCGAAATGTTTGTGGGAGCATAGCACAATCTGCGGAATGTACCAAATATTGATACAGTTTGGTATCGGAGAAACCTGAGCTTGCGTGAAAATTTGGCAGGTGCAAAGAAACATATATTTTACAGTACAAGCACAGGTATAATATAAAGTATTCGATAAATAATTTTCCTTTCAGCGACACTAATTGTTGCTAATTGTCAAATAAATTAATATGACGATCCACCATTATTTATATTTCACCTCATTTCCCTATCTTCCCACTCTTGCATTTTCTGTACTCCTAACTTTCAACACTTCAGTCATACGGAGATGGATAAACTTCAACAATAAAGAAAACTGTTCACTTTTGCATCGCTGAGCTATTAAGATCACGGAGATGGGTTTATTGCTGCACACAGAACGAAAGAATTAGATGGAGACCGTTTCATGAAAGCCGAAGTAGGCTAACGCACGTCATACACGTGGAAAACCATCTCCAATTCCCTCCCGTAGTTTTGCATCAGGGACGAGAGTCTTTTACTTCTGTATGATACCCTGTAAGACATCCCTAGGGTGTGTAGTGGGAGGTTACTCAACATCAGGCATACAATATCAAATATTAAGCAATTTTTTTTAAGCTACAATATAGATGTGAAATTATTCAAATAATGTAGAGAATGGTAACTACAGATACATGGCAGCTAAGTATGAAATACTTCGCCAATCAAACAAAAGGAGATTTTGGTAAAAGGACAATGTCTAAGGTTATAGATGTCGCGGGGCGGTTGGTGTGAACGCTCGCAGTGACGCGGCGCGGGGCGGGTAGGCTTCTCGGCGATATGGCGGCTCTAGCGTGATCCACCGCTTACAGTGCTGCCGGAATCGATTGCCTCACCCTACCAGCTCGAGAATAGGGTCCACTCCCTCCCAACCGGTCAGCAATTTGCTTTGACCAATTACCTAACAGCAATCGTCGACGGGGATTACCTTAAATAAGACTATCCGACGTAATATATACAATCGGAAACCTTCCCAGCCCCCGGCCTACGGGGAACAATCAACCCCTGCACCCGCGCACACACACACATATAGGCACGATACATACTTACTATATATAGACATAATACTCAGCTCTGATTCCGTGACGCGATTTCCAGAGGGTCGGCCGAAGCGGGACTTGGGGAAAATTCCTATTAGAACGCTCACATTTTCTGAATATGAATAATGCTAGAACGTATAATTTTGATAGGAAATATGTATGTAAATCTCATCGATAAATGGATTAATTAAACTAAACATCCCTTCCTAACGCACGCTCTAATATTGGGTCTGATCATGCGCAATTAAATTGAAGACTAAACATGAAGGTGACCAAATAAATTTGTTCCATTTTAGGGATAAATTTGCCTGAGTGCACTGCCAGAATAAGATGGGAGTTTATGTTTGCTCGCAGATTGCAATGCGTCCGTGAGCAATAAAATTGAACTCAATGTATTCCGTATACCCATTCTTATCCTCTATTTCTTTCATTTCAGGGAAGAACTCGCCATGAAGATTGGATTGACGGAAGCAAGGATACAGGTAAGGAACATTTTATGCTTTAGCACAATGGTATTCACCAAAATCCCCACGTGATACTTGGTCCATCATTTCCTACAAGTGGGACACTTGAGTTTCTCAATGATGAAATTGTAAACAATGGACTGATTTTTTAGGCATTTTACGACGCCTTCGTAATTCTGGGCTGGATCTATTCCAGGGGTGATTGAAAATATTTCGGAGCGCATCATAGGCCCACTACTGTATTTAAGTGTGGATGGAAATTTTGAAAAACTCAATTAAGAAGAAGACTGAAAAATAATACGTCTATGACCGAAGGTTACTAATGTTAAAATTAAAAAAAACTTTCTAATTAATAGCAAAGATTTAACGGACATGAGTCCTCATGCATAACTCGTTCTAGAAGGATAGCATTCATTATTTTAGACCGAGTTTTCATTGTGGTCTAGATTAAAAAATAGTATTGTAAACGGTAACCAGATTTTTGATGTTTGAAGACAGGCGTGGTCAAAATAGAAGCAGGTAATATTTCCATCGAGACGGTTGTGATTTTCAGGAAATTGGACGATGGTCTCGACTCATTATAAGACGTTTGTTCCAAAGCGCTGTCCAAATCAGGGGCGAACGATTTTATTCCTTAAGTACAGAGAGATAATTATTGGGGATGGTGGGCCATTTAACTCGATCATCACGTCAGGATCCGCGGTCTTTAAATCTTGAAGGCAACAAAACCCCGTAAATGAGACCCACTCGTCGTTAAATATCGGTTGTCGACTCGTGTATTATAGTTTGTAGGCCAATGGGATCTCTTATCTTTTTAATAGATGATTCGTCGACGCGACCAGCCGCATCCGTGTGCAATGACCCATTCTTCGCGGCCCTACCCCCGATTGTAATAACCATTTGGGTAATCCCGGAGCCATAAGGGTCGTAAAGTTTGAGGAAGTCATTCCAGGGTGTGCCAATGAAGCGCATAGATTGTGAAAGGATCATTAATGGAATAATAACATGAACACCACATTCACTCAATGAGATGCTGTTATATAAGTGCATGCAGCCTGTTTCTCAAAGCCACAACTCAATTTTATTGGTCGTAAGTCTCAAATGTAATATCCAACTTTATAATCGCACACATTTAAAACGGATATAGGCGATAAATTTCTTAACGCATTTACTGTCGTATTTAGGATCATTTACGAGAAAACTAAATAAAGCCGGAAATTGACTTCCATGCTATCATTTAAACTCCTGAAAACACAATTAAGTAACAAAAATATAGATTTATGCCTCATTAAAAATCTTTTTTCCACGAAAGCTTGTTTGCCAGTGTTTGTCCCGCAGGATTTACTGCCGTCTGATCATCTGTGCTGCCTTTACTGTGTTGTAATATGAACGGTTCAAGATTTTAGGGCATTTTGAGCCGTCATCGACAATTTTTCCCAACAGAGTCCGGCGCCACTCCCAGATTAAGAATCGGAATTCTTTAAGTCATCCGTGCCAAGCACAAACCATCCCTCGTCAAGCTGACGTCGGACGCCCATGCCTTTCGTTCGGACACGTGTGAAATAAGTTAGGAGAACATTTCCTTGGCTCAATTTGAAAAAAAGAACGTCATTATTGTAGATTAACGGTGCTGAAACGCGTGCATTTGAAGTGCATTCGTTCAGTGAGTAGAAAATTGGCAGTGAATGCTTTTTTACAATCCCCGAGTTTGTTCCAATTTGCATATCGCTATTCTCCACGAGAACTTACGTCGTCGTGAAAAAACAATACTTAGAGAAATAAAAAATCATCGGTTTATTTAATATAATCGACTCCGGAATCCATAAGATAATTTGTCTTCATTGGTATATATTCCCTTTGACCATTCACAACTTCGAGGTCCTTTATCGATATCACTAACCATTGAGTTGGGTTGTGAAAGAACATTTCATCACTTGTGCAAAAAAGGGACAAAAAAAGAAGGAAACATTTGTTTTAAAAGAAGATAAAACTCTGAACGGTTGAATCCATTCCAAGTAGTTAGAGGAGTTGAAGAATTGCGTATGACGCGTCCATCTTACCGCGAATAATGTCATGACCTTTGGCGTGTTTTGAATTTAATTATCCAATCAAACCATAAAAGATCTAAACAAACCTTGCTATAAAAATAAGTTACTGTACCGCAGCTGGTAAGTAGCCGATACATATTTCAGGGGATCCCGACAAAGCGTCCCATTTGCGCGAACTGGACAAATCACATTTCATATACGTCTTCACTCTCCCTAGCTCGCCGCTCCTCTCACCATCTGCCGGGAGTCTACACGCTGTTGAAGGGAGAGGAAGAAATTTTTTTTCGGAGTTCATTCATCTGCCAAGGAGCCAGTTGATGGAAAGAGACGATGGCCTCCAGTCTTTCGCTTTGAATCCCGCCGACCAATATCGCTTCTATTTAAAACTCGGGAGACGAAGGAATAGGGGGCGGTACATGTGGAGGGCACCAGATTTATATATATGTATCGACCGAGACGGAGTCGAGGTGGAGCTTAATCGAGGGATTTATTCAATAAAGCGTGAGACGTTTATCATATCATGCGTCGTTGGGGCGGGACGGGGAGGAACTACTGGCAATAACAAAACACGATCGATAATAAGAGGTGGCTCCTTCTGCTGGGTGGTTCCGCGGGGGTCGCAAAAAACGCTCAGAGGCGACGGGGGGTTTGGTGGTGGGGGAATTTTGGAGGGGGGTGGGGAAAGAGAGGGGAGGGACCGAGTCGATCGTATGTATGCAGATGCGCGATTGAATAAATCGCCTCGCGATTATAGGAGGACGGAGTGGAATGTTCTTTCGTTTATCCTAAAAAGAACAGCGAGCATACTCGTCTGTGTGTTTGCTGACCGAAGGTAGGAGTGGTCGACAAAATCGCTCTGTTTGGGTGGGGGGCGGTGGGAGGCGATACCCCTTCCATCCGAAATCCACCACGCAAGACCCTTGCCCCCTCCCCCCCCCCTCTCTCTCTCCAGCTGTGAACTTTTAATCTCCCCACGGAAAGTCAATCCTTCCACGACGTTCCGCTCGGACGAAGCGCCTCTATCGGAGGCGGTGGGCAACAAAGGGAGGGACGCCACCGAAACTCATATATGACCTTTTTTTCTCTCTCCTCCTCCCGCTCACCCCGGTCGGCTGGGGGCAGGAGGGGGGTGGGTGGGAGGGCAGTGATGTCAGGTGGCAGGGTGGAATTGGGTGAAGGGTGGTCAGGAGTGTGGGAGAGGGGGGGGGGTTGGTTTACCGGCGAAGGCGGGAGGGGTGCCGACGTCGGACTTTGAGAAATGCCCTTATGGAAGTTTGCCCCGGGAGGAGGGATTTGTGGGGGCAGTTGGTTTTGGAGAAATGAATGGAGGAGTTAGATAGGGAGTTAAAACAAAGGAAGAGAGCGAAGCTGGAGCCGGACGACTCCGGGTTTGGAGTGAGGAGGAGGGGGAGGGAGAAGCAAATTAAAAATACGCAGGGATACGATGATGAAAGGGAGAGAGCCTGCGGTCGGCTCCGGGGCCATCGCTTACTTGTTTGTTTTGCGCCCCCCCCCCCCCCACACCCCCTGTCGTCGGCGGAGCCCCCTGAGTGATTTAGGGGGGCCCGAGAAATGATGTGCGAACAGGCGTTTTGGAATCACGCACGTCCACTCAATTTATATATTTGCATATATTATTTGTGTATGTAAATATGCCAGCGCAATGGGGCCGCGATTTATGGGATTAGACGGGTCCGGTTGAAGCGGAGTGCCTCTCGTCCGAACGGACGGTGTCCTCTCTCCTCTTTATTTTTCCACGCTTCGCTGGTGAGCGAAGGGTATTCCGACGAATGAAGGTTGCCTCTCCAAGCGTCACTGCCATGATGGTTGAATGCCCCCGCGATCTGAGAACTTAATCGGTAAAAGAAGTGGAAACGTTTGATGGCTTTCCGTATTTTTATCGTAAATACGAAGCTTTATGGTCATCTTTCGGCTATAGAACAACTTCTCAATCATTGATTTTAACATCCTGACTGTACGCACTGAAGTCATTCAACACATTTGCTGTTTTAAGATTTTTCTTGCTGTCACTGAAAATGTATTAAAGTAACATTAGCATTACATTAATTAATAAATTCACACAGATCTGGAAATTAATCATCTAATTGCGCTTGTAATAGAAGAAGTTTTTTTACGGTTAATTTAAAATGTTAATTAATGTTACGGAATTATTTAGTACTAAATTCCATAGGTATTTCATTGGTTGAAACCCTGGTTACGTTTTATGAGCACGGAAGTATCCATAAATGTTTTCGAGGACCAAATCAAAATAATATTTAAACCAGGAGGTAGCGATCGCCTTTTGGTCTCGGGTTCGATTGTCAAATTTTGTCAAGTACTGTTGTGTCACATATCCACATAGCTAACTTTATGAGGTTGATCAAAGCTGAAAATGGTGATGAATTATAAATATGTGGAGTATCGTCCAACGTGGTCGCATTGAAAATCTTTGCAGTCGGTTTCGCAGTGCTGCATTCAGGTTGACGATTTATTTATTTTGTGGATGTCAAGAGCACTCTTGCGCACATTGGCATAAAGAAGCCTATCGGGGCCAATGTTGAGGTCATTTCTTAATTATGATGTCTTAAAAATATTTACTGGAGGATTCGTTTTTTTCCTCATCGTATGCACTCAATGCCATAGCTGTAAGCTCGCTTTATTTCTCCGTAAGACCGTCAATCTATGAATATTTCCCACAAATATGACATCCTGGCCTTCAGTATCTCGAAAAAGGTTTAACTCTATTCAATTTAGTGGAGAAAAAAGTTAACCTTTTGGACGTGGTGGGCCCTTGGTAAGTTACCGAATTCAACCGAGGGGAGACTGATGTGTTGCCATCTAACGCTATTACCACGTACTTTTCTTGGTGCCAAGAGCGGCTTACAAGCATTTTCACAACGCCTTGTACTTGTTTGCGTTTGTTCACTCGTGGGGCCCGGCGCGGCCCAGGGTTGAGTCCTGGGGCCCTCGCGTGTCGGCTCGGGCGATGATTATGCATTCTGGATAGGCCTCTCCGCCGACCAACGTCCACTGCCCGCGTCCCGCCCGACCGCCTTGCTTGCCTGTCATCGCCGCTGCTGGGGTTGTTGCACGCACCAGGGTTCTCGTTCCCCTCCCTCCCCGCACCCTCCTCTCGTGCCCCCCGCGGTGCACGCACGACGTGCTTTCCCCCCCCTCCCAACCTGGTTGGGTGGCTAGAAGCTCTTACTCCCTTCGAAGGGAGGATCCCGAGAGACACCGCAGTGGGCGGGGAGCCTCGTTCCTAAGCGATGGCCGGGGGGGGGGGGAAGTGGCAGGGAGGAATTAGATGCGGAAACAAAATACATATTACGGAAGGGCGCACTAAGACTCCCGTGGTTAAGCAAACTCGGCGTATTGGTAGCGGCGGTAGCAGAAGCTTCGCTATCCGGAATAAGGGAGCCCGATCCGAATCAACGTTTCCCTCCATTCCTTTCAAGGCTGGCCGGAAAGATAAGGATCTTTAATTAGGCGAGGGAGAGTGGGGGAGGGGGAGAACAAACACGATTTTGTTTTTTTCCTTCTTAAATCTTTTTAACAGGTTACTATGGAGCGGTCGTGTGGGCGTTTTTTTAGACGGTGGCTGTTCCGAATTGGATGGAAGGAGGGACGGGGGGGTGATCAGACAAGGGAGCGGGATATGAGGGGTGTTGTTTTAGGGGGTGAGGTGTGCGAGGGTGGGGAACAGGGGGTGGGTGGGATCTTGGTCAGTTAATCGTCCGAGTCACGGCGACAATCCGAAATCCCGCACTGCTGGCTGATGTTATCGTCGCTGTCGCTGAGGTTGTACGAGGGTCATCCGGAAAGTAGTACCCGTTCGTGCCGCATGAAGTGCTGACGACGCGAGTAGCCGCTGGACGAGGTCAGATAGCTTCAGTGGCTTGTCTGCCTTCTCTGAGCCAAGTTGCGTGACGCTAGCATTGCCTGTGTTGTTTCTGTGATTGTTTACAATGTTTAAAAAAATTGAGAACGCCGCCAGTTGTGAAGTGAGGGCAGTGATTAAATTCCTCAATGCAAGAAACGTTCGCCCATGTGATATTCATCGCCAATTAAAGGAGGTGTATGGAGACAATGTAATGGACGAGTCGTCTGTTCGGCGGTGGTGTCGCAACTTCAACATGGGGAGGGGGAACACACACGACGATGAGCGTTCGGAGAGACCGTCTGTCATTACAGACCAACTGGTGAGCTCAGTTGACGAATTCGTGAGGAACGATCGGCGCGTCACAATTGATGACATCTGTGAGCATTTTCCCAATGTTTCTCGAACAATTGTTCATGAAATTGTTAAACACCATCTGCATTATGCAAAAATTTGTGCAAGATGGGTCCCTCGCGTATCTCAATGAGCTGGCGGCGAAGGACTATGCAGCAGGAATACAGAAACTTGTCACACGTTATGACAAATGCCTTAATTTGCTTGGAGATTATGTTGAGAAGTAGTTTAAAGTATCCTCTTTCAAATAAAATTTTTTATGTTTGTTAATATTTACTTTTGTGTCTTTATTTCACGAACGGGTACTACTTTCCGGATGACCCTCGTATTACCAAAATGACCGTTCAAATAACCTCGCCCTTGGTTTGGAGATGGCGAGAGAGAGAGAGAAGGAAAGAGAGGGGGGGGGTGGGGCAAGACAATTCCTCTTGATGTCAGAAACGCTTAGTTTACCTTCTACCGTAAGCCAGCGCATTATTTCTGGCTCCTCTTTTGTTTCGGCGTTCGACATCATGTACCAATTCCTTTGGCACATGTAAGATATTTTTATTTAGCCATTTTTAAGCAGTGACTTCATAAGCTGAATGGCTTGAGCAATTAAAATTACCTAATAACTGCTGGCATTCCTGGGGAATAGGGCATTCGCTCTCCCTTGTGCTGTAAATAAATAACACAATTTCAGGCGTAACATGGTGGAATTCCTTCATGATAAAAGAAAACACTTAGCTTTTCCACATCGAATATTTTTATTCGGATGCAGGTTCCGTTACAGCGTAGCGACCTGAAGATGTTACACTGTAACGAAACTCAGGGCGTAATAAAAATATTATATGAGGAAAAATAATGCATTTTCTTTCATCAGTAACTATAAATAAATTTTATCAACCCAAGGCTAACTTGGAACGACACTCCTTGTCAACGCCCCCATAATTTACTCATGGATGGCAATATTCGTAGAGGGAATCCACCCCAAAATAAACGAAATGGGACTGAAGATGTTTCTAAGTGCTCGACAGTGTACCATATAACTTTTCAAAAAAAGAGCATAGAAGAAAAGAATGACACTTTCACTGGGTTTTCAGCTCGGTGATTCTGGTGTTTCATACAACGTGATCCAGGTAAATCTAAGTTAAACTTTTGCTCACATATAGTTTCATTACATTTCTCTACAAATCCGTCAAATTTATCCTTGTATCTCGCATCTAACGCATGTATTCTTCTGATAATAATGTTCCACGAAAGGTTTCATTTAATCTCAATCCTCAAACACTCTATTCTTGACCCTCTACGGGACGAATTTCAGCGCCAAGACTTCACTATTCACTCACACTCTCATGAGACAACAAGGGATTCCGTTGCCCCCAGTCTCTCTTTCCGCCGGAAAGAACAATGGCTAAGGAGAGAAAAAACTAGACGCCCCTTGGCCAATTCACATGACGACTTCCATGCATGTGGTGACCGAAAAAACACCTGGGGGATTGCAAAATTGTTCACGAGTCCGACCACGTTCATCACCCTTAATGAGATTCAATATTTGGCACGATATTACGGATACCACCTTGAATAAAAATTGTGAATCAAGTTTACCCTGAGATTTCAAAATGCACTGATTTTTTTATTCCTCTCATATAAAATTCTTTCTGATCTTTCACACACACGAGATAAAATCAATAGTTCCAAGTGTGATTCGACGGAAGTCATTAATATTGCCTGTATTTGCCAAATTGGCCGTTCTAAGCATTTAAAAATAAATAATAGTTGTATAACCTAAATAAAATATTTGGTTCTTATGTTATTTATATCCTACGACCATAACGAGCCGTTGGCGGTGGGGTAACTTCCTCTTCTGCCATTCCTAGGGTCGCGGGTTCGATTCCCGCCTGAATGGGTTTCCCTCCCCCTAGGGCTTGGATGTTTGTAAATTACACCATTTTTATCATTGATAATAGTCCGATGTAAAGGCCAAAATATGCTGTTTTCGGACTATTGCTACATAAATAAATAACCTGCGACAGCGATTTATAACCATTTAACAGCATTTATATACGTATGTATGTATATGTATGTGTGTATGTATATATATATATACACATATGTGTGTGTGTATATGTATATATATATATATATATATATATAACTTATTTTGAAAGTCTCACTTAGCACTAGTGGACACGGACAAAAACACAGAAACACACAAAAAAGAGACACACTAACTTTCGAATTTTCGGTGGTCGTAGCACCGTCATCAAGGAAGAGAGGGATAGAACATAGAAAGAGAGGGGTTTGTCTGTGTCCACTAGTGCTAAGTGTTATACATTATATATATGTATATATATACACA
Organism: Hetaerina americana; assembly: GCF_022747635.1. Lineage (NCBI taxonomy): Eukaryota > Metazoa > Arthropoda > Insecta > Odonata > Calopterygidae > Hetaerina > Hetaerina americana. The sequence continues at coordinate 2,068,797 of NW_027287217.1, read as the reverse complement.
TATATATGTATATATATATACACATACATATATACATATATATATATATGCAGGAATGTATACATTGTTTCATTTATCATGAAAATTAGTGAGTAAAAATTTCTGACTCCTGAAAAAAACTCCTGACTCAAATGATCAATCGAAATGCTGAATTAGGTCTGAATGTAGAATTAATATGGTAATCTAGAGATAATATTTAATTTTTTGCTCCCTCATACAAAAAAGGCACGTCTAATAAGTCTACTCTGGACCATTATGACTGCAAATTTTATTGTGACTCGGTACGCCATTAACATGAAGAGGAGCTTATTGTTCCACTATTTCAACTAATCAATCAACCCTTGAGTCGACCAACGAAATCAAAGCATGGATTTTTTTTACACTATCGCATCTCTATGCTAGATAAATTTTGATTGTCATTTCCGGATATCATCTTAATATTTCCACGGTGGTAGATGATCTCATTCCCTACATATCCCACTGAAAATCACTTATATCTGCAGCCATCCGAATGATGCCGTTATCTTCATCATGCAGAGTCATGAATGCAAATCATATATGTCCTCTAAATGGTTATGCGTATGCTAATTCCTACAGTTAAAACGGCTCTTAGTAGGTTGCAACGGACGAGTGTCGAAGGAGGGTAGGGTAAGGGCATTAATCGAAGCGAGAGCGGAGAAATGAGAGGGGTGGGCATAGTGGCCGTTAAAGGAGGTGGACTCGCCCCAAATTGAATCAAGTTCACAATTAAGTCCTCTGCCCATTCCGTTGCTACGGCTGGGTCGGTGGACGCTGAGGAGGTCATAAATCCACCACGTTTCTCCTCCGCATCTATACCCGCACCTTCAGGACTAAAGTTACCACACTCCGGAAATCTCCGGGAAGCTAATCTAAATTCGGCGATAATCATGAATTTCTCCAGACTCCAGCAGAATTGAGGCCTACTTCTCACGCTTGTGCTTCGCAATATCTTCGCTTTTTAGGGTGCACACGTGTCTATAATATTAAAGTGAAGAGATATTACTTCACCGCCTTTTGAAAATTTTAGTATTCACTAGCTAAATGAGATACTGGGTAGTTGGATGCGTAGAGATTTCCGAACAGTCCTCTTAAATTTGCCTTTGATTCTCCGCGAAGATATGAACACCACTTGGCTCAAGTTTAAATGAGGACCGTTGAAGATTTTACAATCGCTGTTACTTATCAAAGATATCAAAGCTATCAACCTGGAAGCTGGTTTGATAGGTGAGGACAGAAATCGACTTGTACTAAGCCCAGCGGCATGTGAAATTCACACATTATCGTAAGAGGGAAGGGGAGCAGTTGCTTTCCTTTGTGCCGCTTATGGTTTCTCAGGGAGATCTGGTATCCGAAAAATCACACAACTTGGCAGAAGCTGAGGGTGCCCAGAGACTTGTTCGGGAATGGAACGCAGAACCTCCGGTCAGTAGTCCGACGCTCTACCTCTTGGACCACCAAGTTTCTCCACAGTGTGCGTTGGCCCTAGTTCTCTCTTTGAGAATATCTTCCGAAAATCCCTGATATTCCTCCTCGTTGCGTGGTCAGTGCCCAGAAATAGCTCTTCGGAAGTACCTTAGTAACAGCGTCTCACTATCAACAGCGAAAACTCGCAGCAACCCTTTTTCCAAAAGTAGATAAATTTGCGGGAATGAAAAATTTTGTCTGGGCGTTCAAGTGCCCGGTGAAGGTTAGTAATCACTTCGAAAGGAAATATCCACGGTCGGAAGGGTTTATCGAAGGAGAAATTTTATGCAATGTTAGTCTTTTGTCCGTTAATAGAGAGCACATTAGCCGTGCCTTGTCCACAGATCTTGTATAACGGCTTTTTTTTGCTGAGCGAACAGGTTTTTTAATTAACCATTCTTTTTAAATGGAAAAGTACATAAATCTTCAGAAACACTTAATAAACATTTTTGTTGAAGAAAATCAGTTGTGCATTTTCGAAAAATGTCTAATTTAATTAGTCAAACGATAAGCTGCAGTCACGCTAATCCCTTAAGCCCTCAATCTTGCTACTTGGGTTTAGTGTCAGTGCATTTTGGAAGTAAAACACTAAAATCAACCGATTATTCATTCATAAATGGCAAAAGTTTTCATTAGATATATATCCCATGCTAGCATTAGTAAATAAGCTATTATTATGGTCTTCAGAAGACAACTTTGATTATGGGACATTAGTAATTATAAATGTATCACAACTGGCTGTAGATTACATGAGTGAATACTGCAATGGTAAAATTTCCACACCTACAACTTCCGTATACATTTGTCATCAGAATCTGCAATAATATGCCTATCTACCAATAAATATCCCATTCGTGAATATTATCTTTCAGTTTGTACTAAAAAATCAATTGAGAACATATTTTTAATTGTCGGTCGGATTTTTTTAGGCGGTCGGCCCATCTACGTCAACTCGGGTCCTTGGAAATTTTTCACCCCATCCACGGTGCAAATATTGTACTTATTTAGTGAATGACGGTTCTTCCTTCTGACCCCGATGACCCGGCCTTCAATTTATCTGTTCCTGCTCACGTTAAATAAGCCAGAGTAAGTGCTTCAACGAGTCAGTGCATATGGGATGCTGAAGACTGTGAGAGGGGGGAGAATGTTGGTTAGTAACGTTTGGTAGCTTGCGTCCATCCATAGGCTCCATTTAGCGGTAGATTGCCCATAACAATATAAAATAATATCCTATAATACCTAATATGGTAGTCCAGAGGGTCGTGGTAGTCCCGAGGTAGAGTGTTGGACTACTGGGTTGGTTCGATTCCCAGGCAAGCGTCTCTGGGCACCTGCAGCTCTACCCAAGCTATGTTATTTTTCGGGTAACACATCTTCCTGGGGAAACCATAACCGGCAGAGAGAAAGGCCCCCCCCACCCTCATGTGTGTATTTCACACGCCGTCAGGATTGGCACTGGGTGAATTCTGCTAGTTTATCACCACCTACCAAACCGCCTTTGGGTTGATTACTGTGTTTATGGTTTTAAATATTAAATTTCAAATATAAAATTAATGTTATATATTTAAATATACATATATATACATATTATATATATATATATATATATATATATATATATATATATATATATTCACGCAATGTGTATATAATTATATATATATTTTTTCACGTACATGCAGATGAAGCGGAACAACAGCCGCTCCCAAAATGTTCTTTTACACGCCCACGCGCATTCCACCCTGTGCTATCAACTACAAGACAAATCGTCTCTCGACGTGAGGGATATTAAAGTACAGACGTTTTTCGATGAGGCAGCCAGCCAGCGCAGCCTGCAATGCCCTGCCCGACCGTTCCCCGAGCAGTGTGTGCAGGCCGAAGGGGAGGCGGGGGGAGGTTTTAGGGGAAAGGGACGGCAGGGAGGGCCCCAGACGATGCAAATGAGTGCCGTGGCGCCACCTTCAATTAACCGCCTCCCCTTCGCTCCTCCCCCTCCACACACCCCCTCGACTCGCCTGGGCACTCCCCTCCACCACTCACTCCGCGCCACTCGGAACACCCCCTCCCCCTCGCGCCCACCCTTTCCCCTCCGCGCCGTCGCGACAATTGGAGGCGGGGTGCGTAATGACGAAAACGCATCCAAAGCGCCGCCCCTCACCCTTCTCCAACGCCTTCCCCTCCCGCGATATAAAACCCCCGGCCGGCTAGGGGTGCCAACTTCTAAGATTTGATTCCGGTTGATGAATGCTTCATGAGTTTGAAAATCGGATGAGATAATCTCTGAATGTGATGCCGCGTTCCGCTCGAATAGCTCCGGTTGATCCAAATATTTCCTCTGAGCATCTCTAAATCAAACAATTTCTTCTAAAAGTCTTAAGAATTGCCCTTTTTTGGCTAGCTTAACCATAAGTCATCCTTCGCAAAAGTTTGAATAACATGGGCCGTTGGTATTAACAGGAAAAGAAGAATTTGGAAATATGAAGGAATGCTGCAGTATTCAACATATCATTGTAAATTTTCGTTTTTTTATTTTAAATAATAGGCCTTCACACCTTTCTACGCTCCTCGTGGGATAAGAGACCGAATATTTTGGAAGTTTGCATCACAAAAAGAGGAAAATAGCGACAACGTTTGAAAATTGAAGGGAAAAAGTGATATTTTAAATATTAAATGCCAAGGAAGCATTGATTATTTTCGTATTGAAGCAAAGCAAAGAATATTGCTTTCTTCCGAAAAAGTCTTAAGCTTCCTTGACAATAATGTGTCACGTTTCACTATATGCCATCAATTGTATCGCTTTTTATCAATTTTTATGCAAGAGCGTATGCATTTTCTTTAATGATTTAAATTTAAAAAATACGCTAGTTTACCTTTCCGTGATATCAAATTAATCACCACATTGCGCAAGAAAGAAATGAAAATAGTTTGTAGGTACTATCAAATAAATCACCGTTCATTGCAAGAAATGAAAATAGTTTGTAGGTAATGACATCTTACGTGTCATGTAATCATGTACGAACTAGCTTAAAGGCAAAACTTTCAAAGAAAATTAAAATGGAACGATATCATTATCAAATCTGAGAATACAATAAATGTAATGATTGATCCAAAATCAGAAATTTAAACTTTAATTCGTTCAATGGCATAATGGCACTTAAATGCAATGACCGAAGTATTATGAGACTACGAGCAAAAGTGATGGTGAAATCCAAACGAATCCCAAGGCGTTCTTTTTCTCGAATCAAACCAGCCATCAGGGCTCTCAGAATATTAACGCGAGATACACAATCATACTCATGCCATAAGTCCGACTTCCTTTGTTAGTCATATGGTTAGCAAGTCCTCTTTCAAACGAAGGAATGATGAATGAAACGGACTGATACTTACGTTGAAACCAATTACCACAAGCAAAGCTATCTTATAATTGTTTCCTCAGACCAACCTCAAGGCGAACGAATACCATGACAGCGAGATTAATATGCTTGTACCGTTCAGTACTCGTTCCAAAATACTGTGTTGATTTTACCGAACCGACTCAACACATTATAATAATGTGTTTAAAAATTCCAACGTCCTTGGCAGTATGAGCTAGAGAAAGAAGGGGGCTATGACAGTAAAATGGAATCATTTCCACTTTGATATTGTCCATCTCCGAGAGCCTTTTTAGTGGAATCCAGAGGAGGCATATTGATTGATGAAATTAATGAGAAATGTTGGTGTTCGCACTATATTTAATTTGAGGCTTCGGTCGTTTTCTAATTAAAATTAGCATGAAAACCACTATGTGTTTTCAATTTCATCATTGAATATGCTAATCTAACGTTTTAACAGAATGATGCCTGGGACACTCCCTGTATCCGGGACAGTTGGCGATCCTCCGTCATGAAGCGTGTTCCCACTCAGTGATGCACGGTCTCTGCAACTGGACAACAGACCGGCAGGTCATCGGACGGATGGGTGAGGCTGAGGGTCGCTGGACCCCTCCTTGGAGGACGCCGGATTATGACGCGCGGGGTCTCCAGTAAAATTTAAAATAATGCATAGTAATGGACATTTGGGATGATAAATATTTGCATCATTATTTACAGGAAGAAAGGCAGGAAATGTTTCCTTTACAGGCGAAAAAAGGTGTATTCTCGAGGTATACGATTGACGGAGAAAGTAAATACAAGGGGGTCACCCTGTCATCCGACGTAAAATGAAAGAAACACGTTAGGAACATCTGCGGAGCTGCGTTGAGAAACACATTTTGGGAAAATATTCAAATTTAAAAGTAAACGAAATAGTTTATTTTACGTTGGTTACATCCCTACTTTAATAGACTTCGGTGGTTTGGGGCCCTTTGCAGAAATATCTAATTTCGGGATTAAACAGGGTATAGAGAAACGTTCCCTTTCGTGAGGAATAGTTATAATTTAATCTGATCAACTCAAAATCTGATTTAAGCTTGCAGTTAAATCGATTTAATTTTATTCTTTCGATTGACAGTATTATAAGCCCTTTCATTATTAAAACCATTTTTGATCGATTGTTATAGTATTTCAAATATGTAATATGGCGTGTTTCAGGATCGGCATTTTCTAGACACGAACTCGCTTCAATAGAGCACTATTTAAAAATGAAGACTGCAATGCATTAGACGCTCTTTGTAACTTCAAAATTGCACATTGTTTCAGCAATTCTTCTCTTCTGTTTTCTAGCTATTAAGTGGAATATACTGAGGATAAATGCCCACCCGAGAAATCAGAAATTTTATTACTTTTTCCGTTTCATGAAGAATCGTTTTGAACTAATGGAAAGCGTCTCATTATTTCATTATTAGTATAGTGTTTGAGCCTGGAAGCGTTGGAAGTATGGATATTATGCGCACGACCTATTCTATCGGATTAATAAAAATCGTATAAGCTTAACGCTGAAAAGGAAGAAAGCTGTTAGCACCCAATTACGAGCCTCTTATACATTGTAAGGCGAAACCACAATGAGAAGTTATGCGGAATTGACTACCGAAGTGATCGATAAAAGAAATCACTTTTCCTTGTACACTTGGTGACCACAGCGTTAGGAAACATAAAGCTGGGCAATTTTAACCCCCTGTGTACCAATCAATTACCCATTGCTGCAATGGCTGGTATCCCTCAACCCCCTGCCGCACACCCTAGTTACTTCTTTTACTTTAAAATATCGATATAGTTTCGTAGAAAAATATCAAGAAGGATTTTTTAAAATAGAAAATTGGGGTGTAATCCTTACTTACAAAGCAAGTCCCATAAGATTAAAGTTATGGTTTCCAGATATGAAGGGACCAAATTTAGTGTCTTAATTCAATTTAACACCTGTGGTTTTGTATTTAAAAATTATAACTCTATGAGAAAATTTCAAATGTGAATGGCTTTAATTTTGCCAAAAGTCTTAAATTGTTTTCTTTTTCACTTCAACACATTTACTTTACACACATGTATTTTTTTATTTGTCCTCGTCGTTACGCTAAAACCAAAGTTTCATCACTCCAGACACAGGATAAACAAGTTATATTGAATCCCCGTATGTTATGGAATTGTATTCGATGAATAATGACACTTTCCAAGATTATTATCCTCGAATATTATTGCCAGACGTTATATTTTTCCAGAAACCATATGCCATATATCATAGAAGGGAGAAAAATTTCCCATAAATATTTCCGTCCATTTTCATTTATTAGCTAAGGTGACTCCCGGATAGCTGCTCTATTGGGCACCTACAAAAGAATTTATTTAGTAAAAGACATTATGGTTTAAAACGAAGTGAAAAATACCAACACTGTACAGGGACACTGACACAACATCAAATATATAAAATATACATGATGCAATATCTCAGCAATGGTTCCCTCGACATATTTCACGAATAAGATAACTCAATAACTCAATGCAACCATGCAATGGGGTCATCCACAGCTTGAGTTTTTCCAATTGGGCACCGACACTAAGTTTCGTTCTTGTCCCTAACGTGAACAAAGTGCGCTCTTTCCGTATTTCCATCGGAAAATCTCCATGTAACATCTTAATCTTAAGATCCTCCATTAAAATAGACCATCTTCCTCTTCTATACTTCCACTTTTCCCAAGGATATCGAGGTATTTGTGAATGTTTTCCTTTGTAGAAACGCTTAAAGTGGATTTAAAATAAGGAAATGAATCATCGATATAGAATTTATTTTTCCTTAGACACTGATTGACGATATTTTCTCCAGGATTTCCTCAAACATATCTCAAAACGGTAACGAATGCTCTCAACGGATTTACAATGTGATTTGCAACTGAATCGGGGGTGATTTGTTTGTAAATGAGAAAAACATTCATTTCACCATCTTTGATGAGAGAAATTATGGTTTTCGGAAGAATGTTTTTTTTGACGCATCCTTTCGTGAGAAGTGACTGAAAATGCTGCGGGCCCTACGTGTAATATGCTCGAGTGGCTTAATTCCTCTCAGAATGGCAGAGATCAAACATGGGAATGGTCTCGAGTAATAAAAGCGAAAGGGGAAAAAATAAGAAAAAGTTGGGTCTCTTTCTCTCTCTCTCTCTCTCTCTCTCTCTCTCTCTCTCTCTCTCTCTCTCTCTCTCTCTCTCCCTATGGCTGCTAGAACGATAATCACAGTTCAATAAGCGTTGTAAATATATGCAAAATATATGTATTTATTTTTTTCGTTTCAACCAATAAAATATGATAACCAAAAGATAAGTCATTCCTTTGAAATAAGTGAAAGTGAATGCAGTAAGAGAGGTAATTTATTGAATGCCGGTATAATATATTTTGAGTTCAAGACCGAGATAAGCGTTGTGTTTTTACTTGGCCGAATCCGTGGAATTTTTGAAGATTCGATGAAAACTCGTTTTACAGGAATATATATGAAAATTAATGTCAGCAATTTACGCAACTTAAAAAGAATTGAATAAAACCCTCGTATTTTATAGTATGTTTATCAACTTTTAGTCAGCCTTTTGAAACAAAAGTGCTTACTAAAAGAGAATTACATGCCCCATTTAAGATAGACTTTTTCAAGAATTTCGATTAACCCTTTTTTTTTAAGAAACAGAAAATACTAATCTAATACGTTTCAATTCTACCTCTTATATAATGTCGTGGTATATCTCAGCAGCATGTTGGTCAAATTTCAAGAAAATCAATACGCTGCCAAATATTTCGAAAACTAAGGGACATTGGGCAGTGTAGACTCGTGCTTTTGTGAGAAAAAGGGGAGAGTAATGCTCCGAAGGAGGGTGGAAAGGGGGAGAGAGAAAGAGAGAGAGGGGGGCGAGGTGGGAGGGGTCGTGTCGAATTGCGAGCGACAACAACAAAAGAGGACTCAATTCCCCGATCACGGAAGCGTGACTCTAAAGGAAGAGGTGATTGGACAGGGTCCCTTCCATTCCACCCAAGTTGGCCAAATTGATAAAGTTGAACGCCCCGACGAAAAACGAAGTCGAAATCGGTTCAAAGTAACTGAGCTCTGAGAAAACAAGAAAAATTAACCCTCAATCCTTGGCTTCCAATTTGACTTTGTTTGTTTTTTTTGTTGCTATTGGTCTTCCTAAGTAAACGCACTTATTGGAGAAGAAGGAAAAATTTGACGGATGAAGCAAGTCAAACTAAACTCGATTGATAACCTGATGATATTCTGTTCTTCATGATAGTATTAGCCGACGCACAATAATATCACCTATTGTAATTATATTTCGGGGAAAAAACATCCTTATCCTGTTAACTTAATCCAACATTGGAAATTTCTTGTTTTTTAATACAGCCTTTAAGTTTTTAAATTGCATTTTCCAACATTATTTACGTACATTATTCAGTTGAATCAATTCAATGAAAGCTACTCATGCATTCATCCTCTCACCCTTCGCCATCAGCTACTTCAACGGTATGCCACGACTCCCCACTTAAAGTCGTGTTCCATTCCCAACCCACTCCATCAGTTCTACTTTTACGGTCGGCAAAGTGCTACAGGCCTCAGAATATGTACAATAGGTATTATCTCCTTATATTGTCCACATCAACATCTTCGTCACACTCGGCAAACCGCCACACGGGAACGTGGCGGTTTTAATAAATGCGCACGCCTCGAAAGTTATATAAATTCATGGTTTCAACGGTTAGTTACAGTTCATTCACTTGAAAAAGACTCGAGAGGGAACAGCAGCTTTCATCACCTGGCAACGAGCGGAACGGTGCTCGCTTAAAAATGCTGCCCTGAGCTCTCCCGTCCGACCCCACGGAGGAGAAGGGAGACGCAAAACACGACCGTGTGTGTGCGGTGATCGAGGCATTTTCAGTGAGGCGTCATTACAATATCAACCGCGTGTTAGGTCATTTGCTTCTTTCCTGATGAAGCTGGAAGCATATTACGTGCTCCTATCACAATTCGGTAAGATTTATCGTTAATAAAATGAACTAGCTTGTTTTCCGCGAACTCAAATCCTTGCCGGGAATGGTGATGGTGTTCTGCGTCGTAAAACAATACTATTTTGAACGTAAAAATTCGCTATCAAGAGCGAACGAAAAACGTTTCAACGAATTTCAAAAGTAAATATCAATCCAAATCGAAATATTTCATGTTTTAATTCATGAATAAGCGTATGGGGTGAGCATACAACTATCTTTGACCGACGGATAATTCAATTTTAATAATATATAATCTGTAAGCTTTAGTTACGGCAAGATAACGTCCCAGGGCTCCTGATTTCAGAGGTCGGGAGTTCGATTCCTTTCTAATTCTGTTTCCTTCTACTTAGGTCCTGATTTTTTTGGTTTTCCTCATTGTTGTTTCATTTTAAGAATTAGAAGGTCAACACTTGGCTGTTTTCGGATCAGTGATAAGTAAACATAAACGATATCTAATGCAAGAGAGAGAAAAATGAGTGATTTGTAATAAACCGGGCAGTTGTTAAAATAAAAAAAAATCTTCTCAGAACCACGAAGGGTGAATTTAACTGTTAAATAATTTAAGTTCCAAAATGAAATTTTGTCGTGCAAGATAGGAAAACCCGTTCCACACCGAAAGTACTAACGTTATGATTTATTAGAATATTAAACCTAGTTTGTGAAAATTTGAAAATATTACTCTAATTTTATCTAAAGATACTGATACCGGCATAAAATGATGTAAATTAAGAGCAATATTTGTTCTCTTCCTGTATTAACTGCTGTCATGGCCATCCGAATACTTACCAACCGTCCACTTCGAGATTACTGCTAACGCTCGGTTTAGGCAATCGCGCGTGACCTCCAAGGACGACTTGAAAAAGTGTCATTGGCCAAAGCAAAACTAATTCCATCGAACATTTTCCAATGCCGTCCCCTCAAGCGGTGACAGGGCGTCGAATGCGACGCAATCACTCCGCGGAAAACTGCCAACCTTATCAACCCTCTCCCCATGTTCCTGTGATGCCTGACCTCTGAATTCCATTTCGTTACTCGGGAGATTTTATAGGTAGTTTGCGTCTGCTACCCACTGGGTCAAGAGCCTAAGATTACCTCTTTCCACAACGGCTCCATACGCGTGCGTGTTGCAACGGACGCTATTGGCTATTGGGATACTAGAGTTACCGTTAATGTTGCGTATAAACGGGGATGGGTAAGGACCTGAAATAATAGGAAATAGAAAAAAAGCCTTTTGAAGACCTCTTTTCAAAGTATTTTCGGCCATTTCACTCTGTATTAGTGAGATCGCGAATTATGTGGAAGGAATAGCAGCAAGCAAATTAATCACGAGTAAAATTTGAGAAAAAAATCTAAATTCAATCTCGTATTTCCGAAGTTCGACCTTATCTGCCAATATACCTATAAAATTCCCTTGATAGTGTCAAGACCGAAAACAAGAGCACAATATATTTCCAGATGTCTTTCAGTCAATCTCCCTCCCTTTATTATTGAAAAGAAAGCCACATAAAGCCAATCGCGTTTGATTTCCTATTGTTAAAATTTTCACGAGTCAAGAGGTTCATGACTTTATTGTTGTGTGCTTACAAAAAATAAAAATATAATAATCTCCCTTGACTTATGAGTTCATTAATAATATTGCCGAATTTATTGTCAACCACATTCCTTAAATGAATTCGGAATTCCCTTCGGAAATATTTGAATCTATGCCAGGCATGGTAGGATGTACCTGTAGATGCCACCTTTGACTGATAGAATTACTGGGTGAATTACTGGTCCTCATAACAGACTATATCGTACAAGAATGCAATATAATTTTCTTTATAAAATCGAAGTCGTATTCAATAAATTTTTAGGTACACTCATTACCAACTAATTAGGTTATTTGAAAATGATTTTTAAATATCAACAAAGCATTTTACATATCAAGAAAATAATTTTTGTGGCCCAATCATATTCAACCTCATTCACCGTTTATGTACGTGGTGATTTAGAGGTGATTAACCAATTAATTTATTTTAAATATTACTAAAGGGTTAAAGCGTGAGTAAGAAGTTATATACTTAAAATGATGGAGGTACCCATGTCCTGCGTGTTCGGTGACTTCTCCGTGCCCAGTTGCTAAGTTTTTTTGGTAGAAAGTCCATTGTCCGGGCTGGGGCGAACCTAGTACCAGAACGTTTGATCGAAAATTGCATTACCTTGAATGGATAATCCTTAAGGACGAATATCACGCACTAGTGCAACTATGAATCAAATGGGCTCCATATGTACGTGATACCATGCAAGTAATCGCTAGTGTCTGTGGCAGGGGGTGTGTCCACATCAGAAATGTAACGCCAAAATTACGTGCACACACTACGCTAACCAAGTTTTACTTGCTTCTCCAGACTTGTATGACCAGCCGCTGGCACAGTGCACAACAAACTAAGGGATAGTTAAAATAATGGCCAGGTTACTAAGCAACTAATACTCTTCCTTTGACACTGTCTCTTGCAATTACCCTTATTTTCATTGTTCTCGCGAAAGATGACATTCTAATTCTCTCGGTTCTACTGTTGATCGCTATGGGATGAGGTTCATGATTGACAGTATTCGACAGAGAACGGCGTTAAAAACAATGTGAACGGAGAACGCACAGCATTTTCCTCTTCGCGTATGATTAAAGGTTTCATCGCAACATTGTCGACGCGGGCAAGTAAGAAAGCATTGGAGGGAACTGTGAAAGTCCACGTCAACTCTTAGATTCGCTTACCAGAGACAACTACAATACGGTTAAACACCGAGCGTATTCGTCAGGGAGTGTGCGGTAACAGAATAAGCTGTGAGGAAAATAATTTGTTTGCTACGCTTAATTAAAAGTAGGCTCGCATCGATAGTTTGGCGGGGAGGGGGGTATAAAGGGGGAAGGTGGATCGGGGGTCCACCTCCTCTTGGCTCCGATCCAACAATGGGCTCGCGATACGCTCCCGTTCACACTCGTCAACCCCCCAACCCCCCCCTTTACCCCAACCCCAACACTGCCTCCTCCCACACCAACTACTCCCACCCACCTCCTCCCTCTCCCACCCCATTCCTGCCAAACAACTGCGTCATCCATCTACCTCCGTAATTACCTCCGGGTGATTGGCGATTCTGACATGGCGGTGGGAAGGGGGCGAGGGTTTGGGGATGGGGGGAGTATGCAAGGGGACGACCTGGTGGATGGAGGGAGGGAGGTTTTTGTGGCATAAAGGGTTCATGGAGGAGCGGGCAAAGCGTTTTCGAGCGGCGTCGGTGAGGAGTAGATGGAGGGGAATCGGAGGGTGGGGGAGGAGATTGGAGAGGGAAAGAGATAGGGAGAGAGGAAAAGACAGCGAAGGGAGGAAGCAATCGAGTATGAGTAATCGAATTACCGCTTAACGATTAATTTGCGAGCCAGAAGGTTAGTACATGCTTGTGATATCGGTAGAACTCCCTGGGAAATGTCAGTAGCGTAATGGACGTTTCCATTATGGACTTCAAGGAAATGAATAATCTTTCTTTTGATTGCACATTATCCAATTCTAAAAACGAATTAGACAAGAGCATGTGTATTGCTAGTGGAGTGGAAACATCAAGACGCATTTCACGAGAACATCTCCTGTTACTCCAGGGTAAGATAAGGAATAAAATGACAGTCAAAGGGCGACCTTAAGTTAGGAAAATGCCTCAAACTTATTCATCGGCAGACGCTTGTGTATTAATTGAGGCATGTGGGATTAGTTTAAAGGAATTTAGTTTCCTTGTAATTTTCCAAATGGTCCAATTAACTATGATATTCATCTGCTCCGGGAATAATGAGCATGGTGGACGTTTGAACCATTACGAAATATTACAAATTCGAAACTACCGAATAACATCGTTGGTATCTAGGCTTTTACTGCTGTTCACAGATGCTGGGGTATGTTACCGAAATGTTGATTGACTGCCCGAACGGGCAAGTACAAACCGTCCAAGTAAGTGAAATCTCATCTTTAACGGTCATTGTACATAAGAAACGCATGGAATTGAAAGAAATAAACATGGCTGGTGTGGAAGTGTAGTTTGCCAGAAGGAGAAACTTAAAACTAGAAATAAAATGTGAAATCTTAACCTAATAAGAAACAAAAGCCGACGGGGAACGGCTTTTAATAAACTAGTAAGATTAAGATTGTCATTATCAGTTGCAAGGTTAGATGGTTATGACGAATTCCGTGGTTCAACTTTTCTCTCACGTTACTTATAGCGAGCGCCCAAGGGAATCGTAGGGAATCTGAAAATGTCTCCTGGCCCTCGAAGACGTCCTTTGCGACGCGAAGAAATAAGCAAATAAAGAAAAGTAGAAAAACATCACTCATCTCAGTAATTTGACGGAGTGGAAATTAGGTAATTACTGACAAAGGTATGTAAAATATAAGTTTATGACGAGAAGCGTCAATTCGATTTTCTGCTGGGGCTGGAACGATAATTAAATCGCTAAGCGAAGCCTTTTTTTACTAAAATTATTGTTTTTTTCTGCAACATACATGGGAAGAACATTGGTGCACTATAAAATAGTACAGGAGTGGTCACCAAAGGTATGAAGATCAAACGGAGAGGTTTTATCCATTACTCTTCAAGCTGTGACTGATCCAGTGACGGATGACACAGTTACGGCTGATGATGATGGATGTCCTTTTTGGAAATTTCTCCCAATTGTGACGAAGGGCTCACAACTGGGAGAAATTTTTAGTTTGAATGTCAGAGATTCCACTCTGTAATGGTTATCTGAGCTCTTTGATCAATGAATTACTGCCTTTTGGGTGTATACGGTAATGGAGTTTTAAAAACGGTGGTTATTTTTGGTAAAAGTGGTTCAAAAGATTAAAACCGACATATCTATAGTTCGTTACGTAAATACTTACATAACACCCAGCAAGCCACCGTCAGTCAGGTTGCGCGGCAGGTGATTTTTAAACCATACTTGCACGATTCATTTACCACGTTACCAATAAGTTCTTCACTATTTGAAATTTTATATAATGAAGGGTAATAGGGGTAAGGTGAAATAAGTTCCAAATGGCTATAAATATAAAACTATATTTCACGTAAAACATATAATTTGGGACGAATACTACATATACTGCTACAGAACGGACGCAAGGCGTTAATAATCTTGATGCTCACCGTGCGAATTCATTAAACTCTTGGTAAATTCACTAAAACTAAAATTCGCTAAAAACTTGGCTCATTCGCTAAACTCTGGGTAAAATATTTCACTAATATTTACATTTTTTCTCTAAAATGTGGTTGAGTTTTATTACTATTGATTCCAGTATTATTTTAAAATTATTTCATCTGATGTGTGGAGAAATTTGACCTCAGTGTTTCTTTGACCTCATTTCTTTTATTGTTACCCACTGATGAATTTGTCTTTTAAATTAACTCCATTCAATTTAATGTTGAGTATTATCTAAGTTACGTTTGCTTACGTGATCGATAATTTGTAATCACACCAAACAACTGGACACGATATGTAAGTACAATGATCGACTGCTGACTCACTGATTGCATATGTGAATGCCGCTTTGCGGACTAGTGTTATGTGAAATAACAAAGCTTCAACATAAAAACGTAAAAAATAATAATGGTGAAATATGTCAAAAAAATTATCAATGAAAAGTATTCAATATGCAGTTCTTGAAACAGAAGAACTACCGCAATACCACTCTGGTATAAAAACTACCATTACAGTCTTAAAATTGACAGCATGCATAAGGAAAGTAATTACTACGTACATTAACTACTTATAAAGTTCATTTAAAAGTTTCTTGCAATATTAAAACCCATTTCTCGTTACATTCAGACTGTTCGCCCACAAACGGAGAAAGCTTTTTGATAAGCGAGATAAAATAAGCATGGTTACTAAGTTTTGAGGTATTATGGGTAAAAAGCTTAACCACAAAATGGTGTTTAAATTGCATAAAAAATATTAATATATGCTTTGTCATAAAAATCTATCACATGATGTCAATTTTATTTGATAAACAATCTCCAGCCTATCTACGCTTTGACAATGGGAGGCCAAGGACCAGACAGTTTTTTTGGCGGGCCAAAGGAACCAATACAGAAGCATTTTTTTTATAGTAATAATATTTTAATTTCATGATGTAAGACATTGGTCAGAAAAAATGAGTCTTTAGAGTATGGACGTTCCGCCTATATATTTTACAAAATGTTCACAGAAAAATAGGTATTTAAACAAAAAATGAGAATTACCTGTGGGTGTAAAATGCAGTTACACTAAGTGATTTTCGATACCCTGGATTGAAATTACGTATTTAACAAAAAATGATGGAATTAGAGTGGAAAATATAGAAGTGGAAAATTCAGAGAAATTATTATCAATAACAATTTGCTAGTTCATTGAGCATAGAGAGAGTTGTGCACGTTATTGCCAAAAGTTTGGCCCGAAGTTCGGAAATCGAAGTCAAGAAATGAATAAAAACAAAAAAAATAAAATCATTTCTACCCCACTATCTGTGGTACGATACGAAACCACATCGCATTGCGCTGAGTATACGCCTGGAGTAGATAAGGCACCCCCAGCCTTACACCCTTCCGGTGGATTGCGGAGTTTCATGCAAATGTAGACCACACTAGTATTTTGTTTTCTTCTCTATCCAGGATACTACTATATTGTCGAAGTTCTTATCCAAACTCAACGTCACAATAAGTCCAATACATTCCCATACTCCGAACTTCCTTCGCTCGATCGTAAGAAAAATAAAACCCATTTCTGCAGTCCGCCGTTTTCGGGACTTCATGTATACACTCGTACGTATGTTTGTGACCATTCAAATCCCCTCTCAACCTCCCACTTCGGGGCCCAAACGTCCCTTCCTTCTGCTCTTCGTTACGTCTCCTTCCAGTAACGAGAAAATAGGGCGGTTGGAGATTGGGGGAGGGGAGGAGATTGATTGCTTTACCCCCCACGCCCACTCCTCCCAGAAACAACAACTGCTGCAGCGTCCTAAACAAGGGAGGGGGTGTGGCCGGGAGGGGGAGGGAGAGAGAAATGATGCTTATGCTTTTATTTATTGGCGGAGGAGGACCCCTTGGCTCTCCGGGCATGGATGAAGAGGGGGTGGTGGGCGGGAAGGGGGAAAGTTATGGACTTCCGTGAGGAATCCAACCAGTAGCGGCCGAATTAATATAACAGGCTTTAATGAGAACTGACCCAAAGGGTAGCGTAATTAACAGCATTGTCCATTAACTCAGGTATGCGGGCGCCTCCTCCACTTGCTACCACGCCTACCTCTACGCACACACACGCGCATTCGTAAATTCTCTCTCTCTCTATAGATGGCAGTGTTCAGGCATGTGCATTAATAACGCCGCTTCCGGTGAAGCCGGCCGCTGACCCTCGCTCCTCCCGATTCGCAGATGGCGTGGTGGTGAAAGGGGTCACGTGGGGTCGGCCGCGGTTATGGGAATCGCAGGTGATTAATAAAATGCATTGAAGCTTGCGGTGGAGATACATGATGCGGTGTTCGAACGGCGAAATGTTAAAACTGGCACGATTCCACTGAAATAATGATATTCCAGCTCAAAGGTGGAAAGGATCTCATCATCATTGGGAAATAAACCGATTTAAAATAGGTTTTTCGATTGTCTCTAAGAAAAAGCATGCATTATATTTCATTTGGACGTCCGCTCGCTGCCATGCAACTATATTACTCCCCTCAATTTTTCATATTTCCTAGGTAACTTCATTAATTCTAAAAGCCTCTCCCCTTTTGTATATATCTTCTGGAATTATTTAATACTTAGCCTTCTACACAATTCGCGACGTGGAGAATAATGCAAACAAAACCGTAAGTCTATATTTTCCCACCATTCTATATTTATCACTTAAATGTGTAATATGGATAGTTTTGCCCCAACTCAAATTCCTACGGGTAGAAAAATGTCACCAAGTGAAGCCAAAAACAATTTCCTAATCAATACCACTTGGAACATCCCGATACTCTCCTGTATATTCCCTGGAGACCTTTTCGATCTTATTTCGATCTCTTCTTCTGTTATTGTTTTAAATGTCGTGCTGTTGTTCCCATCCGTCCATTTTGCTATCTCAACTATTCTCCAAGCTCTTATCTATGAAATACCTTTATCTGCGCTCATCATTTTCCCTCAAAAAGCAGCATTCATTCGATTCATTCAATGCCACTACCCATGGTGCGGTGTCCACCACTCTAACTTTTCAAAATATCTCCTCCCAAATGTTTTGGATCTCTGTCCAACACGACCTCAGCTCGGTTCATCAACGTTAAATATTATGGTACGGAAGGAGTGATGTTAATAGAATTTGGCTCGGTATATTATGGAAGTTTTCGTCCGATAGGCGTTGAATGAAAAACGTTCATTGCTTTCTCGATTGCCAGGTAAAAGCTAAAATCATGCTCATTTTTCGGCAAATTTTGGCAATATAATTTCTCTACTCAAACAATTTAGATGATTAAACTCCTAAAAGGATTGTATTCAACACACACCAAAAGTAATGGTGAACGGGGAGAGGAATCATTATTCATGAAAATTTACGTCAAATTTGGTTGCTCGCTGCAAATTGAAATTTAGGACACATATTAAGGGGACTATTATCTTGCTTTTAGCAATAGGTAACTGCTAAAGGAATATACCACAATAGGCTAACAGTCACATCTTTAACATCTGATTGTTAACGTGCAAGTCGGCGGTATGATGTATGGCAGGGGGTAGTATTATAACACAAAGCAAGCTCAGTCAGCGAAGAGTTGCGTAGATATGAATGACTTTTACGTAGTTACAAAAGAACGTCTGCCATGATAGATCATTATATATTAGATATATCCCCTTTGGAAGGAAATTAAATCACCATTAGCAGAGATAATATACAAGCTAAAAAGACTTGCTGACCCAAAATACATTAATAACATACGAGGGTCATCCGGAAAGTAGTACCCGTTCGTGCCGCATGAAGTGCTGACGACGCGGGTAGCCGCTGGACGAGGTCAGATAGCTTCAGTGGCTTGTCTGCCTTCTCTGAGCCAAGTTGCGTGACGCTAGCATTGCCTGTGTTGTTTCTGTGATTGTTTACAATGTTTAAAAAAATTGAGAACGCCGCCAGTTGTGAAGTGAGGGCAGTGATTAAATTCCTCAATGCAAGAAACGTTCGCCCATGTGATATTCATCGCCAATTAAAGGAGGTGTATGGAGACAATGTAATGGACGAGTCGTCTGTTCGGCGGTGGTGTCGCAACTTCAACATGGGGAGGGGGAACACACACGACGATGAGCGTTCGGAGAGACCGTCTGTCATTACAGACCAACTGGTGAGCTCAGTTGACGAATTCGTGAGGAACGATCGGCGCGTCACAATTGATGACATCTGTGAGCATTTTCCCAATGTTTCTCGAACAATTGTTCATGAAATTGTTAAACACCATCTGCATTATGCAAAAATTTGTGCAAGATGGGTCCCTCGCGTATCTCAATGAGCTGGCGGCGAAGGACTATGCAGCAGGAATACAGAAACTTGTCACACGTTATGACAAATGCCTTAATTTGCTTGGAGATTATGTTGAGAAGTAGTTTAAAGTATCCTCTTTCAAATAAAATTTTTTATGTTTGTTAATATTTACTTTTGTGTCTTTATTTCACGAACGGGTACTTCTTTCCGGATGACCCTCGTATTAAGCCAGCATAATATGAAATATCATCTAATAACATAAAAAGAAAACAAAACAATTACCCACAACGTCGACAGCGGATGGGAGGTATTAGCACAGGTTATTCCCGCCGTACCCAAAAAAGAAAGATACAGAAAAAAGAAACATTAAGCCTCTACTACCTACCATTAAGTCTCATAAAGTCTAGACTACCTGTAAGCTCCCTAGCTGATGTGGGTCGCCGCTGTTACTTTCTCTTATTGTTCTCGGGAGAAACGGTGTCTTAGTCTTTTGCAATCTCAATCTCCGTGATCGTTAAGGCATGATATTTTCTTCCATAATGTGATGGAATTCTTAAAATATACTTCACCTCTTAGGAAAAACGATATTTGAAATGTTCTTAAGATAACCAGCCTAAAACTAATCTAAAATTTTTAAGTGGTTCAAAATCCTTTATCATTTTAGTCACATACATTATTTGATGTAATCTCTTTTAATACATCCTTCAATAATTCTTCTTCTTTAATCCATCTCTACATTCTTACAAATAGTGAAAATGCAATGTTATCAATAAAATACAAAGGAATTAACTTGATTATTACTGTACTGACTCTATGTAGACATGAAGAGCTGAAATGCTGAATCTAATTTTGCTTGAATTAACATGGCTACATTCCATATAACAGTCTTCCCTGATGCTTTTTGTTGTGGATCTCTCTACTCGGAGCTTCTGTCATCACTCCCTCTTCTTGGAAAATGGTCCTTTTTCCAGCACAGTTCTACTCCTAGCCATCCCCAACCGACTAATAAAGTTAAAATCCTCACCAGGCCAGACACAAAGGGTACCTTAAAAGGTTATAGAGAAATATTATCTTCCGCTGGTTAATCCTCATTTAGAATACATGTATATTGCTGGTATATGGGATCTTCATGAAGTTGTATTTATTGCCGAATTACACCGCGTTCAGCGAAGAGGTATCAACTTTGTAGAACTTGATATGATAAACGTAGTAGCGTATCAAAGCTATTAGAGGAGTTAGACAGGGAATCACTCACGAAAAGAAGGTTAAATAACAAATAAAATCTCTTGAATAGATTGAAAGGATGTTTCCTTAGCTGATGAAAATGATGTGTTATTTACCCCATCGTACTACAGTGGGCGAGATCATGAAAATAACATTTGAGAGATTAAGTGTAGAACAGATATATTTATGTGTATATATATATATATATATATATATATATATATATATATATATATATATATATATATATATATATATATATATATATATATATATATATAAATACGTCATTTTTCCCACTAACGATAAGGGATCAGAATAACGATGTTAGACCGCGCTAGGAGGAAAAATATTCGGGTCAAAATTAGTCTAGGTTGTAGTCATCCCCTGCCACACACCCTAGCAGTGGCTTACAGGGTACTAAAAACATACAAAAAATACCTTCTGAAGGGAATTTATTACAAAGTACGTGAATAGGGATACAGCTTTGGTCTGCTACATTATTTGTAACCATGTAGAAAGTTTGTTTATTTTTTAAAACAGCTTGGGCAGACTATTGAATCATAGTTCATCCTTGTCCTGATTTGAGACATCAATTAAATCAAAGGTCAAAGAGTTCCTGTAGTCTTAATGAATGTATTCGTAGTAACTATCACTCAGCGAATTCAATTTATTTGCTTCCTCAACACGGCTTTAATATGTACTTAATTGTTTCTAGGTCCAAGAGGCATTCGCGAAGAAATCGAATTTCATACTGTGATTGCGAAGAAAAATGACCTCCCAGTTTCTAAGCTTTTGCGTATTACAGTACATGCTCCTATTCCTGAGAATTTAAATGCAGTTCATTAACAATATTTTGCAATTAGGAGTCAGTGACTATTGATGTTGGTCTTCTAAGAGCCTCTTACAGAATATTTCTTTCGATAACTACCGAGAGAAGTGGTGCTCATCGTTGTCACTACCAAGCGACGTCGTGTCGATCGTCGCTGGTGGAAATTGCCTTGGGAACGTACCTTCATACCATCGTAACTTGTATAATTGAGCACGGGCAACTCACCATGGCGGCCTTTAGCTGTTGCAAACTGAAAGAAGAAAATGCTAAAAGAAGCAGGATAATCGACAGATGCAAAAAAATGGAAAAGGGTGCGGAGTAGCAAGAGGGTTAATACAATAGAAAGACCTATTGTCGAAACTTGTTACGTCGATAAGCTTAGAGGTGATGAGGAAGATGCAGGCGCTCCGAAACGGACGCTCTTGCAAACTGCGATCCCACCTTGCGTTTCCCTTACTCCAAAGTCTTTCTCGCCATCCAATAACCCCCAAAGACCATCTCCTCCCTCCCCTGCCCGGCTAACCTCTCCCAATTAAGGCAGCCAACTTCCGGAGAGTTGATTGCAGGTGAGGGTCAATCCATGAGAAAGAAATTTGCGGGGGGGGGATGATAGTGAAAGAAAAAATACACACTACAAGTACCCCGGATTGATTTTGCCTCAATATACTCAACACGATGAGGGAAATGAGTATATTGAATCGGGGGATCGTTTAGAAACACCTTTGTAATAACGTTCCACTTTTCAAAAGGAAAAAGTAAATATTTCGTGTCTAATAATGTCGCAAGGCGATATGAATATTGAGTAAAATTGAGGAAAAATACCTCAGAACGGTCCCCCAGACAAATTCAAATTTTGACATGATTTTGGTGGTGAAAAGGCATGCGTTTTTTTTATTTTTTTAGTACCCTGCAAGCCACTACTAGTGTATATATCAGGGGGTGATTACACACCAGACTAATTTTGACCTGAATATTTTTACTCATACCGCGGTCGGACAACGTTATTCTGATCCCTTATCGTTCGTTTAAAAATTACTTCAAAAATTCCTTAGTAAAAATGACTAATCTGTTTTACTCTTAATCTCTATAATTGTATTGACATGAGATCTTCTACCGAAGTACCATGTACATTACATTTTACGAGTAATACATTTTCAACGGCATCGCTAAAGAGAAATCCCTCCAATGTATTCAAGAGATTTAATCTGTAATTTAACCTTCGCTCTGTTAATGTTTTCCAGTTACCTTCGACAGCGACGCCATTCGTATATGATTTCCCGAAATATGTAGGTTGGGTGGGATTGGAGGTTGGAGATGACCGTTTATTTAATCATAAAAATACAAAGAAGCGCCTTAAGTGTCAAAAAACCACATTATTGGGTCATAATCTGTGTTATTGCATACTCAGATTGAAATCACCTCAATTAATATCATATTTTTCCACAAGAAACACAATGAAACTAATGATATGAACAACGTCTCTAATTCTAACTTTTACATGAGGGAGAACGTTTCCATGGGAAAAAAACCGTCTATTGAGAATGACTAATCCCTTCGGTCGAACTTTCTCATCTAGGTATTTAACGGGGAGTTTAAAAACGAGATCGATCGAGATGGTGCGGTGGCTAACGTACTGGCTTCCCACCCAGAGGGCCTAGGTTCTAATCCCGGCGGTGTCGAATATTTTTCATATCTCGATCCCTACTTGAGTTGCTTCGTGGAGGGCACTTTGAGTGAGTACGCCGTTCGTCGGATGGGACGTTAAGCTGCGACTACCCTTGGCGCCGTTCGTAAAGAGCAGGCTAATGCCAACGCCGGGTTTCTCTCCACCCTTCATCCTTTCCTGTCCATCCCCTATGGCGCAAATGACCTCAGCTGTCGGTCGCCCCCCCTAAATACTACTACTCCTCGAAATCACATCTTCGACAACGATAAGCATTCATCAAGAATATCTCATTGCCTTCGATTATTTACGCTAAAACGGACGCAAATTCTCCTGATGATGCACCATCTCCCAAAACTCATCAGTACTAAGCTGTTTAGAGACTTATTTTCCTCATTTTAGTTGATAAGGAACAAAAAAACTGCCTTTCATCATTTAAATATATCTTTCACGATCAAGGTCTTGTCATAGAGTAAAGTAATTCTGTCCTCTCCTCATTATGCACCGTAATAAAACCGAGATAAAAAATATGCTTTAATGAGGAAACAGAATTTTTTTGCTCCTTTTCATCACATAATGGAGTTCTACGAAGTGAGAATAGCAACAGTTTCATTTACCGTTTGTATCTAAGTTGCATCCACACGTTTCACCGTAAGGGCGTGTGGCAGGAGAGCGGAGGTTATGGGCCCAGAGATCATGCTTCTACTCATAAATTTGCATTTTTAAAAATTAACAAATCCTCGTAACGTAACATCTTTGACACATCATTTAGCTCTGGTCAATACAGTTTTGCTTTTAGTAGTAGTTATATATATAGTTTTTCATTCAGGGTAACTCACCACCGATTTTAGGGAGAACTGCCGCCCTGCCATAAACTTTGCAGGTGGCACTGAGTGTAGTTTAATGATTAACTGAGCAGTCCAGTTGTGTGCACACAAATGACGTGAAACTATGATTTTTACGGGAAAAATGCGCACCTCATTACATTGATCAGAGGATAACTCGAACAAACCAGCAATACTCCTCCGCTCAGTATTGCATTTTTCGAAGTCATCAGCTTGCAATTGCTCAATGGCAATACGCATCCCGTTATGAGGAAGGTACTGTCGAATGACAGAGGCGTAGGCATCAAACTAGTGTTGGAAAAAAAGGATGGAATTTCTATTTTCGAATTCCGGGAGACTCCCGGCGGATCAGGTAAAGTTGCCAACTCCCAGCAATCTTGCGCTCCCACCAGAAGCGGCCCGTGACCCTACCACGTCCCAACACACACTCTCTCTCCCCCCCCCCCCCCGGATTCCCAAAGGCGGAAAGCCGCCTCTAATCCTCCTCCTTCCCATCCTCACCCCCACACGGGGATGCCCCTCCCCCTTCCCATCATGCACCTGCGCAACCCGACCCCACGCGGGGGGGGGGCCTCGCCCCTCTCTCTTGACGTCGTGAGACTGGAAACCTCATACTTGATTAATTCCCATTTCCTCCGTGAAAATGGACTTTCCGGCAGTTCCGTTCAGCTCAGGGGAGGAGGGAGGTTGGGGGGGGGGGACGAGAAGGGGGATCTGAGTCCTCCAGCAGAGACCCAAAAAACAGCCACCCTCGCGCCAAACGGCACCCCATTCACAATGCAATGTTTTGCCCAACGCTTGAGTTGGCGAGGGCGGAAATGAAAACCGGATGATGAATGCGCCTAGCATTTTGAATAGGAGAGCCCCCCCTTTACGATGGATTCGCTACTTTCAGCAAATTAATGCAAACGTATACATATATTGTGGTAATAGAATAATATATATATATATATTAAATAAATAAATAAATATTTGCCCCAAGGCAAATATTTATTTATTTATTATTATTTATTATTAGGTAATCTACCGGTCAAGGTAGGTTTTTTGGATGGACGTAATTACTAATTAAATATTTTGTGGCCCCTAGCAAAACACAGCATCCTACTCTACATCAGGTCCCTCTTCAGCTCCGAGTACTTTCTTCTTCTCTTCATCCCGTCCAACATCCCTATCCTGTTCCTTCCCTTTCTTCGTTTGCCTAACATTCTCCCTTCTATTACAGTCTTCAACATCCCACTGCCGGTCAATACCCCCTTCAGCCACTTTTCCTGCCTCCATAGGATTGCTCCCAACAAACCCTTCTCTTCGCCCACCATACCAAGTACTTCCTCGTTTGTTTTCTTTTCTGTTCATTTCACCTTCTCCATTCTTCTCCACACCCACATTTCAAAAGCCTCCAGTCTACGTCTATCCTCCTGCTTCAATGACCACGTTTCCGCGCCGTACATAGCAATGCTCCAAATTAAAGTTTTTACGAGTCTTTTCTTAACATCCTTACTCAATATATATATATATATATATATATATATATATATATATATATATATATATATATATATATGTATATACACACACACATATTAATTGTTTCACTAAAAACTGTTGATAATAATCCTATTTATTGCATTAATGACTTTTGTGGTCTATAAAACATGATTTTTTGACCCGAAAGCCATGCGTAAAAGCCGCCATGGTTAGAACGATTATAACCCAAATGGAATTGCGATTAAATAAGAAATTTTTCTGCACAGTGAGGGCGAATGAAGAGCAAGCATTATCGCAATCTGATTGCTCTTAAAATGAAGGGCAATGTGGACGAATATACTGCAAACAAGATAAGGATTTCGCTTCAACAAAGTGTTTACCGATTACAAAAATATTAAAAAAGAAATTACATCTTTAACAAGATTATCAGCACTTGATAACGAACTCCGAAAACAGAAGTTGGGGCAGTGATAAAATAATTTCCGCATTGTTCTGGCATCAATTTAACCAACATATTCATTACTCAAAGGCAGAATAAATTATGTTTCCCGATGGAAAATTCTTAAAAACGTTAATTAAGGTGCCCCATATGGTAAAAAAATTAATGAATAAATGAGTAATTTCCTTCGAAAGGTAAAATGAATTATTGGCGATGAATCATTCGTTATACATTCTAGAAATGCCGTAGGCGTGTGGACAACCAACAGCTGATCCCATGACAGTCTCATTAACCAACGCGTTCACTTCGAGTGACGTGGTTTCGATGGGAATTCCTTCAGCAGCTGGAATATGGGCGAAGACTCAGCTCTTATCTACTCTTCCAATTATAGACACCTAATATGGAGACTATCACTCGAAGAAAATATTTGGAAATATATTTTATTTTAAATTAATTAAGACCGCACGGTGTGTACTGGCACCTATCTCGGGTTTCCACTAAGGTAAAAAAAACCTTATCATTTTCTTCTTGAAGTCCAATGTTTGCAATGCAGCTACCGCGTATTCACAAGGTATCTGTAATATAATCATCACAATCGCTGAATCATTATGTGCTAAACTTTATTTGCTAGAGATAAAATAGTAGTAATATTGATAATACCCTCCAAAACTATATTTTACAAAATTTATTATAACTTTATTAAAATCTGCGCATTTTTGACCATATTCGTTGGTTCCAAGAAACTTCGGGAGATACCGCAACAGTTACTTTTAACGGAGTCATCCGCTAATATGTATTTCAATGCAACTATTTCAGATTGTAAGAGTCATTCACCTTGATCAGGATACGAACCCGGATCCCTCGATTTCCGACCGAGCGCTTTAGCCAGTTAATCTATCGAGGCGGTCTCTTAAACTCTGAAGTTTTTCACAGGAAGAAAAGTCCTCTTTCTGAAAGTCCTCTTAAACTCTGAAAAATCCCGGTCAATACAAATCATTTTTACACTCTGTGATTGTTTTATTGGTATTTGTTGATTTTTACGTTGTCCTTTGCGAGTATTCTTTGTTTAAATCCAAAAAAGAGGTCGTGATGCATTTACGATGCAAAGACGTACCCATTTCATGCGATCATACAAACCATATTATTAGGTACACATCAGAATCATCAGATTGTTATTAGCATAATTAGTACTCCTCTGCAAAATCTCAAGCTTTATCAAGATTTTGTCTTAGAATGAATATCACAGAAATTGTAAGGGTATATAATCTTAATTATCATAATCTTAAGTCAGGTCAGTGCTTATTATCCAAATTGTGTTGCCACATGTCGAGTCACCTTTTAAATGAATTGATTGTACCATCTGGGCAACAGTCATGGTGCTGCTTGCACTCAAGATGAAAATGCCTGGTGATTTGAATCAAAGGACATTTTATTTTCTAATGATAAATTAAGCCACATATCCATGATAAACTGTTAGCCATCAGCACGGTGTGTGGCAGGGTATGCAATCACAACAGGAATGAACTGCACGTGAAGAGTTGCGATCAATCAGTGTACATGAATGCCTGTTGGTTACAAATATTTATTTCTATTAGGCAATGAAAAATATGTTTCAAAGTTGAGAAAAAACCGTTTGGGAATAGAACAAGAAATATTTAAAAAACCTTGCTATTACCACATAAAAATTTAAGCATATTAACCAAGAATAAAATGAAAATGAAATACCAAATACATTAGGAAATAAATGGGAAATAAATATCGGAAACTCCGAAAAAAAATGATAGGTTTCAACATAGTAATTTTCATGCCCACACAAAAAAGGAAAGACGAGCACAAAAAATAAGGAAAACCCATCAAGTCCCAACTGTCTAATGATGTTTATTATTCCCTGGTTGATGATGGTCGCCGGTGTTTCTTTCTCTCATTGTTCAAAGGAGAAACGGCATCTTAAACTTATCCGTTCTACGATCTATCTCTCTGGTTCTCTCTCATAATGTGATGGAATTTTCAAAATTTGCTCTACGTCTTCAGAAGTTCTAAATAGTTGCTATGAGACACTAATACCTACGAGACTCGTACCACTACTTTAGACTGCGTACTACTACTAGACTTTTTCAATAGAAATATCCACTAATAAAATTCTTCGTGTCTCCAGGAGAAACAGTAGGCGTGGATGCTGGCAAGCGCACGGTTAATAAGCGTCTTAAAATGTAGAAAAACGGAAAGTGTAGACAAAATTACACCATTGGACGCTTTAACGAGATCTGAGATCAGGTGTTTTAGTGAACAAATTGGTAAAGCTGTTAGCCAGGTTAGTAGGTGTTGGCATCGACCATATATGCATGTATTTATTCCAAAAACTCGCAACACTTACACCATCGAGTAAAAACATAATAAATACAACAATAAAAATATATAAATAAATAAACACAACAATAAAGCAAAATGTGAATAAAATAAAGATACTATTTCGTTTAATAGGATCCACTTAAATCAAAACAAAGCGCGACATGAAATAAAATCCATAAATGATGGGCATTTTAATATGTAAGACGCAGGAATCAAACTCTCAATCTCATATAATGTATTATGTTTCCACTCCCTCATTGCCATAAATTTTACATATCCTACCTCACACTAGAACATTATTTCACGTAAAAGTGTCGGGAATTTTTTATTCTTTTAAATTCATAATTTACACTCACCACGCCACACTCTAAGGAACTGGAATAAGTCTCAATCCGCCCTTGTACTCAATAAAGTTGTCACTTCATTAATCCTTGGCTTGTCTCTGAGCTTCTATCAAACATACTGCAACTGAGTTCCGCAGACTATCTTAAGTAAGAATGTTTCCAATTCGATTCCAGCTTTTATTGCCTTTTTTCACAACCCACAGACACATTTCATCGTCCCCTACTTCGGAGGAGATCACTATTCCGTCATTATATCCGTTCATAAGGACTCAAGGAGACTACTGATTTCTTTTTTCACGAGATTTTTTGACAGCGGGTTGTTGAGAGTTCATAATTCTTTTCGTGGTTGACGCGTAACCACAAACAAACGACTGATTATTCGCCTTAGCTATCGCTTCCTGTATCCCTCATACTCTTTGCCGGCCGCGTTCAATTTAAGCAGCGCCCTCCCAGCTATTTACGTAACTCAAGGTACACTCAGAGTGTGTTTCCCCGAACTTGATTGGAGGCACGTTCGTCCAACATAGGCGGCAGTAACACCTTGTCGTTTGAGCGAGCATGGCAGCATGGACAGAGTTTGAACCTATTGATGCGAAATAGATCATTTTTGCTATAAAAAAACTCTTTTCTCTGAGAGTTGGGACTTGGGAAAATGGCAATGTGCAGGAGAAATCGGAGGAGTTGCGAAAGAAATTCCTTTGCAGCATTCGAGAAAAATCTCATTCTGTGAAATGTGAGAGTTGAACGAAAACCTTTTGAGAGATAAAAACTCAGTCCTATCAATAAATAACGGGTATAGTTAGTTATTTTTTTTATTCTAACGGGAAATCAAATGTTTCAAGAATTTCATCTTCTCAGTAAAATTTTTTGAATAGGCAAAAACATACGTAGCTGTTGATATGAACAATTAACCACGGCTGCTCTGTGCGTCAAGACCGATTTTTGTCTCCGTTAAGTTCGCTAAAGCTCACTAAAGTGAATGTGATCTAGGGTAAAACGTTACGTAATCGTTGCGTCACGCTTGATTGCAAAAAATATTCATCTAGCGCATAGACTAAGACAAAGTTCGTAATCTCCAATCTGCCTTGAGTCTAAATCTGCACCTACATGGCACCCTGCAAAACCATCGCCGGAGGCACTAGGGGTCTTTTCAACAACCAGGCATGCAATGGTTAAATTGAATTAAGATAAATTATAATTGACTAACACTGTGAAAATACCAAATGGATGAGTTATTCAAATTTTGTCAATGAGACTTAAAAACAACTCACATTTGCTGCACCGTCCAAATGTAAAATTATATTTTTATGCATACGTGACGGGTATAGGAAGCAAGGAAGTGTTAGATAAAATAATGACCAAAAACTAGAATACTGCTTGTCCTTGCTTGATTTTTTTTCTTGGCGCCGTAATTTGCAGATTTTCTCTTCCCTTATCTTTCGTGGGTAAGGGGATCTTTTAAACCTGTTGATTCTACATTGGATTCCTATAATCTTATTTTCGTGATCTCTCCTAACTTAACACGGCGGGGCTAGAAATACATTTTTTTACGTCATCTGCCAATAATGTCTTAGTATTGCCCTCTTTCTTCATGACTCAAGGGACAAACATCCTAATTAATTCAGAATTAAATGCCTCTTATCACTCTTTTTCCCCAGAATTTTTTAAATATATCTGGTAAATTTTCTCTTAATGAAAAAAAATTAATGTATGAGCATTTTCTCTTGTGGATCCATAATACTGGACGCTTATTCCAAATGTTCTAACTAAATTGGATTTTATATCTTCATTTTGATTTTTTGAATAAATTTCCCTATTGCCCGTGTAATGAAGCCTACTATTTTTTTACCAGGGTTAAGTCGTCTCCCCCCTAGGTGTCCGTGTCCTCACGGTTTCCAGGTAGCATACCCTGAGACGAGGATAAAAAACGTCCACCCCGGTGGCCCTCCCTCTCTTCCGCGCCACTACACGCGGCGTCTCGGTTCCACCCCCGTGAGCTCCCCGCCCCCTTCCACATTTCCCATGACAACGTCCCTTCCACAAACACACCTACCCCCCTCGCTCACTCAGCACAATACATGCACCTATGCCCCTCCTCCGATCCTCCTCCTACCCCTTCTCCATCTCCTCACAGTCTTCCTTCCTTCCTTGTCTCTTCTCTCATTTCCGACAACTCCTCAAACCCTCAATCCGTACTATAAATTGCCTTCCGACATACGGGCAAATACCTAAATCCACCTGATACCCTGAAAAGGTGTATGGCTAGGGCTGCATCACAGACAAGGAGTCCCGAAAACTCTTTCTGTCATACTTAGAAAAATATCACAAATTTTAAATTCGTGGAGTAGATACTATCGCCATTACTCGAAATGGCATATGAACAAGGAAACAAACTCGCTATACCTAAGAATTCCTAGAAAAGAGTGTAAAACGAATTTCGAATATGGTATTGAAAAAACAGATAAATTAAGGACACCATTTACTCACAGGAGTCACTGATAGGAATTTGATGTATTTTAATTTAATGATATATACATTTTATGTTTTTACAATAGGTCCAAGGAAAGGGTAATTAATTTCAAACAAGAAATATCACGCGATATTTATGACTAGGCTAAAGTCAAACCATCATTTTGTGAGATTGTTGCTCGTTATTGCAACAAGTAGTTACAAAGGGCTTCAAAAAAGTTTCAAATACCCAGTTAGTATCTCAAAAGTGTCTCGAAAAATCATTCAATGTATAGGCGATAAAAATTTGCTCTTGGTATTTACAAACTAAAATTTATTTGAGGAAAACAAGGAGTTTTTAAAATAGTTGACTCAAAATTCCAGCAACTGCCTACACGCATTTTTTTTTAATTTTAAGTGCAACATTAAATACGTATTTCATTCAAAATTTTATCCGATATTAGGTGATGATAAAACGACGTTTTGATTACCATTGAATAAATCTTTCTTTCAGTTTTGTATCCTTATTTTCATATATTTACTATCTCTAGTAGTATCTTCGTTAAGCACATTATTAGAATGAGTACTTCCAATTCAGCGCCCCTCCAGTTGACGCAGGGCTTTGGTTCACTCATAATTTTCGCTATTGATTTTCTTGAAATATTTTTGAGATGTATATAGATGGATATTTGAGATGTAGATGGATATGGATGAATATATTATTTGTCTCTTTGATTCATAATTATTTTACTATCATTGTGATTAATTTTAGATGGAATAATTTCCCTACGATTTAATCGCTGAAAGAGTATTGCATGGCCGGTAGGAAAGGGGAGAAGGTTTCTGGAATAACATTGAAGATTACCATTGTAGTAGAGTTAAAGATTACAGTAACATTTAGTGAAAATGGAATAGCGAAGGCTATAATAGAGAGTAGAATGCTTGGTAAGCGAGATGGAGCCAGAAAAAAATGGGTATGCTGGGCAGAATAACGGAAGGTAGAATCGATATGCAAGATTTGTTGAACTTGTAGAGCTGAAGACTGAGTTAAGACAATTTTTAGTCCCATGTTATACAAGGATTAGCAGCGTCCGTCTCTGACTCTGTCAAAAACACAGCCGGCAGATCGCCATTAATAACAATTATGAAGCCATTAGGTTATTAACCTTTGAACTGAAATGAAAAGAAGTGGATACACTAGATGTATTTCCTGATATAATTCCTCAGGAAATCAGTTCGGCTGGATTTGAAAGGCAATGATAGCTCTGAATCACGACCTCAGACATTCATTCTCACCGCCGGATAGTCGTCACTGGGAAAAATGGATGGTCGGGGATGTCCTTGAAGTAATATTATTTCCTGATTCGGTCGAAACGAGCGGAAAGTGTGAATGAAGCCATTCGGCCAGAATGCCTCCGTGGGTGGGGGAGGGGGAATAGATCGTCGTGATAGAGGTCCATCGCCTCGTTCCCACGCTCTTTGTTCGCGACCATTGGGTTTCCCTCTCTCTTTCTCAGCGTCCCTGAAGGAGTGACATAACATTTCTCTCGCCATCTATTAGCACTCCCTTTCACCAATTCGCTCTAAGTTCACCTTCATATCATCATCAAAGGTAATATACCTATAAAGTTAAGTTACTAGCGTTCCATAACGACTGTAATATCCACATTATCGCATTAAGCTTACTCCTGGTTGCCCATTAAATATTACCAGTTCCAGTCCTTCGAACGTTCTAGCTGTCTTGATACTGTTCAGAAATTCTATTCTCCTTCTTCCTCCAACCATATTAACCAACATTTTCCCATTTTTTCAAAGCATTTAACTTCAAACTAATTTTCAATATTTCCTCCGCCCACTCTCCCTGTCCATTTCGGTTATTTCCTAGAAAAAATCTGTCAAACCCATTGCGTTTAAAACTTTCTATTTCTCCCCCCCCAGTTCCGCGTACTCCCACAATTCTTCTCCATGCCAAAATCTCAAATACCCTAAATCTACGTTATTTTTCGTGGATAAGTTTCCATGACAATGACCAAGTTTCGGATCCTCTAAGAGCCAAGCTCCATGTTATCGTCTTTATTAATATTTACGTATTTACCTAGTACACCCGCTATCAATTGCTTTTCGTTTTTAACCATTATTTTGATTAGTTACTTCTTCTCCTAATGTCCCAAGTACTTTGCCCATTTTCTTTTCAATTCAACTTCAATTCATAGATTAGATACAAATATATTCGAATTAATAATTTTTACTGTTTTTTGGCGGTCATAAAAATTTAAATCAAGTGAATAATATTTAACTCAATAAAATGATGATAATGGTTGGTTGAGCGCGAAATTTAATTTCTCTGATGAATAAGAAAATGTTCCATATCAAAACATTTTTTCAACAGAAAAAAAAGCTCCCATTTGTTATCCATTATAAATATCTATTAAATGATTATTCTTATATTCAACCACAAGTATTTTCTCAAATCATTTTTAAGTTATACCCATTTTTCACAAATTAAATGAGAAACCCACAAACATATAACCGAAAATTAGTTTCCTGAGTTCCCCTCGCGGCTGTCTACGGCGTGTGAAATTCTCAAAATGACAGGGTGAAACGGGTGCTAAGATTCTTTCTCTCTGCCACCTGTGGTTTCCCAGGAAGAACAGTCACAGTGAAAATCACGCAGGTTTGGTTAAGTAGACGCGTCAACCAGATTCGTACCCTGGCCCTTCGATTAGAATCCGAACGATCTAATCCCTGAAGGCTATTATTCCGCTTGATATGTTCAAAATTGAAAATATTATAGGAGATAATTTAATTGCCTGGATAAACTGAATTGCTACGACATACCTAGCTCATGGATTAGTTTTTTTTAGAAGAAGATTTTATTTTCGATCGGAGATTAAATTTCGTTGAATTTCCATCCATCCTCCAGCGATGACGCAGCCGATAGTCTTCACTCCCACGACACGCACGGAGGAACCAAGGGATGCATATGTGTGACGGAAGCTGGCCGCTCGGGTAGATCGTCACGCCTACTGGCGCTCCGCTAGTCACCCTCATACAATTGATTCGGAGCACCTCTCTGAGATGGATTATGGCATAGGTTTTGGGTTGTCCCGTTCGGGACGGAAAGTGTTACCAATGGCACTAGTATATATACCACCACCGTTGTTGAGCCATGTTAGCAGATTATGGGAATATGTTTGGCGCTGATAAAATTCAAAATAATTATTAATTTTATGCCCAACAATTAATCTGAATACTTACCGATCCCTGATCATAAAATCATCCAATGAATGGTGTCTTCGGTCTCTAAATAATTTCAAATTTAACGCAATTTTGAAAATGGTTACCTTCTTAGAGATTTTATGAATCTTATGCTGATTGTTTCAACCTCGTTTTCATTCGGATCAATGTGGACACTTGAATTCTTTATCAGAATTTTTGCTTGCCGAGAGATGAAATACTGTGTATTGTTTGTCACGTGGTTTCCGCGTCTGCATGAAAAGGAGAATTTTGCCGGCTTGAATCCTACCTCTTAACTTGGATGTCCTGTGCATCCAATCTCTTGATTCAGCCTTCGGTAATTATGTCGCTAAAAAAATACCAAGGAGCACAGGAGTCATTAACAGTATGCAAAAGTAGAAGTGATATATTTTATAGGATTCCCTCAAGTACTCATAAACCTGATTCTTTCAGGTATTACCTTTTGGGAACTCTTTTTGTGAATGAAATATAATCTGAGCAAAGTTCACAACAGCGTTTTAATTTTTAAACCCAGGTTTCTATTTATGCCACAGATATGAATATTGTATAGATTACAAACTGGGTCCCAAACAACACTTTTTTTAAAATTTAATATGTTCATCATTCATACATTTTCAATGCTGTCTCATTAGAATATCGAAAAATCACGACGGTATGCTGTACCTATCACATTCTTCTATTTGTCATATCAATATCCAGCGCCAAGTATATCAGCTAGTGTTTCAAGAAGTAACGAAATTAAATAATTAGGTCGATTTTAGACTTTTAAATCCACGTATATGTTGCGTTGAAATTTTATCACACATTGAGTTACTTCGTGCATTTTGATTGAGGCATTGCCCCACGCATCGGCTCCGCCCCAATATGAATGGAATAGTTTACTGAATTACGAAAAGGTCCTCGAACTTCATCAATTAAAACCCGATCCTAATTGGATGTCGCGCATGAGTTATGTATAACATAACGCTATATCAAGTCTCGATGACAATACCCGGACTAAGAATCGGTCGAGAAAAGCGCGGAAATAATTTTTCACCGGTAACGACCAACGACTGGAGGCGCTCACTTTATTATTATTTTTATTTTATACATGTAAAAAAATTTTTTTTAATAAGTTGAATGAACATATCTCTTCTTTCTCTCTTTCCATACCTCCCAACGTTTCCCATGCATTTTATTACGGTCCGTTCGAGAAATACTAATATAAGTCAAGTGGCAGCTGCCAGGTAACGTTCCGTAGGGATAGCAGCCATGATTAACGACTTCCCAGAGACCACGGCAGGAGATAAAGAAAAACAAAATCACCACTTTGAGGCTCGTTCAGGTGATGTGAAAATTTTCCACCCTCTCTCCACCCCTAATGGCCGTCACCCGCGCCATCTTGTTCCGTAATTGGTTCAACATGTGCACCGCGCCTCGTTGCGCCGCGGCATATCCTTGTTCCTCAAAACGCCGGACGCATGAGGGACTCCGCTCCCTCGACGAGGAATGATTTACTCCGGCGGCGAATCAAGGGAGCGGACCGGTGGGAGGGAGGTCATGATTTACGGGCTCCCGGCGCTCCATCCCGCGATGGGGCAGAGTAATTAAAAAGCAAACAGATGAAGATCGGGGATGAAATACGCCTCCTCCACGGGTGGGGACGAGCCGGGTTTGGAGCCGGAGCAACCTGGGACGGGGACATGCATGAGTAAGGGGACGAGAGGAGGTGCAACATATTAATAGCGGCAAACCCTTCCCAATTAGTAATGGCCCTCTTTCCCTTTCCGCCGCCACCCTCCACGGTCCAAACCAACCGACGGCATTCCCTTTCCTCCCACCCTCTCAAACTAGTTGCCGTGTCCGATCTAAACTCCGGAGACAGGTCGAACTCGCTTGGGCAAACAAACGATATGAGTATTCAAATATTTTTTTACCCTTAAAAAAATAGTTAATTTGAAAATCTGAAAGGTTTAATTGCAGCATATTATTGGTTATTCATGTTTTTTTTATATATTGGATTGATTGATTAACTCAACCTGGAGGCTTGTCAGAAGTTTCCCTATATATTCCTGCGATTATTGTCATTCTCTAGATTATTGCAAAATACAAGAATGAATTATTTAAATAGAAATCATATTTTTCGCAGAATTCGTTTCGGTAGACCTACATATGTATTTAATTAGTTAAATATGATATTTGATATTTTTTTCTAATGTCATACGACTACTTTCTTGATAATCACATTAATCAAATGTATGTCCTATTAATTAATTAAATAGCTTTGTAAGAACATATATTATGCTTAAAATATTACAATAGTAAAATCGTCAAGATCGATAGCGATTGACTAATGTAAAACGTTTCATCTTTATTAAACGGTAACAGCTCCCCAAATTATTCAGATAAGCTTATTTCTTCTATTCTTCATGGTCCTTCTGTTGGGGTCAATAACGCCAATTTATTCTCGTAATATTATTATGATTCATCCGAAGCCTTCCTCAGTAGTTCTTAGCTCCCCTGATGCATGGCTAGTGGCGTAAGAGACCACACGCCCTTGCGGCGGCTTGCGGGGTATTGTGTGAATGTAGGCAGATTCCTCCCTTTATGGTTTTCAGTCAGCTGTCGTGACTCAAGGGTCCACGTTCAGTTAACCTATCCTCTTGTCCCCTTCGCAGAATTTTCTCTTCACCAACTCCTTTAAGAATCTGAAATTTTTTTGTCATTCGGTTCGCCAATTTTATTTTCATCGTCCTTTTGTCCCGCCACATTTCCATCGCTTCAAGCTTATTTTCTCTTTGCTGCTATTATCGACCAAGTCTCTTGGCCTCAAAAGACTGAAATGCATGCACAGGTTTTTATGATCCGTTTTCGATGAAAAAGAATGCACAATCTGCTGTAAGTCACTGTTTCTTTTGACGCAAAGAATTCTTGAAAGTGTTATTCCGTTAGAAATAGCTCTCCTATGTTTCCCATCATACGTCTTCCTGATGGTTAAATATGAGAACTGTTCCACTTGCTGTATCTTGCCTTTTTTTCGATCGAAAAATATAAATGTATAACATTTTTAGGCTACTGATCATTACGTTTGTTTTATAGCTAACATTTAGTTTGAACGTCTACACTGGAGATTATTTCTTTATGGTTGTCTCATTAAATATTCCCTTATGCCATTGCCTTCCCTTCAAAATTTTAATTTTTTTCTCAATTAAATTGTAAATTTATTTTTATAGCGATTTCAACATACCCAATATTGTAATTTTTCGTGATCAGCAAACTTATTTATGATTTGATTTGTGGTAAAACTAACTGCAGAAAAAGTACGGGGAACAGTAACCAGTATAGTAATCAAATCAAACATTTTCCCCAGTAAATTGATTGAGAACAGGCCATTGAAGTCGTAACTGATCTATATTATTGTTGTACCGTATGCAGTACGTCTCTTATGGGTTCAATCACGCCTTTCACCGTGATTAATACAGAGAAAAAATCCTCCGTCAACAGTTTAGATTCCGTGGAAATTAAACCTTGAAATGACTGCACCCCAAAGCATTACGATATTTTCTAGTTTAAGTTGTATTTTTTTGAAATTTTCTAAGACAGCCTATCACCGATAACACCTAAAAACACACGTTTACAATCAATAAAATACTTCTGTAACATTTGACGGCATAGAAGTTGAAATTCAAATACCACTCCTTTGAACTGCGGGGTACGACTTCATTAGCGCGCTTCCACGCCTACCATTTTATTCCGAATAACATGTGCTACACCGCTTATCACTTCCACTAACTTAGGTTCAGTTTGACTTAGCTGAAACAATTTTAATCAATCGTATCTGTTCAAAGGGAAATCTGCGATAAGAAACAATATGGTAATTTTATTTTTATAAGTAGTAGCATCATCACCGAGTAGAGAACGCAATAAATAGGATTACCAGAGTTTCCAAGAATTTGACAAATAATATATATATATATAGTTTTTTTAAATAGTAGGCTTAAAATTAAATTTGGCTGGAAAACGTGAAACTCACGAGCCTGGGGCTTTAGGGGCCTGGAATCGGCCGAAACAGTGACTTGAGATGGTGGCAGCGTGTAGTACGCATTTCTCCCGGAAATATTGGGGTTTATGTGCATCTATATATATATATATATATATATATATATATATATATATATATATATATATATATATATATATATATGTACATATATATATGTACATATATATAATATATATATACATATTGCACTTCAATGGCATAATATAACAAAAATTTGTAAAGGTATAGAATACACGTAAAATAACACTTCACATTTCAGATGGTTTTGGCTTTCGGCCTTTTTCTGAGGCTTCCTTAAAGCCAGGCACACCATATGTGTTATGTTCGCATACATCTCTCTGTATGCTACATACGGATAGATATATGTGAACATAACACATTCAGCGGTTGTTTGCAGGACGGACTCAATGGGCTATCAGCATTGAAATATGATGTCGCGGAGCGTCAATCACAATCAAGGGGCACTTGGAAAAAAGGACGGGAAAACGAGACCCAACCTTATAAATCCGTAATCCGCTTTCCTCTTGGTCGGATTCCTCGAAGCAAATCGTTAAAATCGCATTACTCCTTGATACATCGGATAAATGTGCCTTCGGTCCATCGCTTTCACCGTCTCGGCCCACACACACAAAACGCCCCTTCCCCAACTCTCTTCTCCACTCCAAAATCGCCCCACCTCCCCAAATACGCGTAAAAAAAGCGAGGATGATGGTTGTGGGTGGTGGGGGGGATGCGGAAAGGGGGGATAGTAGAGGTGGGGGAGCCCTCTTCCATCCTCCACACCGGAGACTCGGCAGTCGAAACAGTCCGCTGAAGGCTTTAATGGAACGCGAAGCGACGGAAAAAAATGTGTTAGGAAAAAAATTGGAGGTATCGCAATGGAGACTTGCGCCCTTAGACGTTCCATTTTTTTCATTTGTTCGCCATCCCACACCGCTCACTCACACGCAATCGCCTCCATTGTCCCCTCCTCCCATCGGGAAGGCCTTCAGTCAACAGTCAACGAAAACCAGAATGCTGTTCCCCCATCCCTTCCGCTCCAAACCTCTCGAAATGCTAAGAAAAAAATCGATTGTTACACGCCACTGGCATTACAGGTTCGGGCCAATAAAAAAAGGCCACGGTTGTTATAAAATTATGATTTCTTTGTTGTTCGTAGAGAGAGAGAGAGAGAGAAAGAGAGATGGAGAGGGAGAGAGCGGTTCGTATCTCAATGGGACTGTGGGTTTCCTCCAGGTGGATGGATGGAGGTAGGGTGGGAGGTAGTTCGTTCTCCGTCACCTTATACCCTCCTTCCCTTCCCTGATATCCATCCGTTCCCCACTCCACCTTCAGGGCACCGGTCGTAATTGAGACGGAGGTGTGTCCGCGTAAGGGAGATCGGAAGCCGCTCGGCAATCAGAAAATTGGCCTAAGAATTGAACAGAATTGAAGAGTAGAAAAAAAATAATGTATCGCTCTTGGGCGAGTTGTCCATTTTGAATGTGCAAAAATATTACTGGCACTTCGAGAGCATAAGCGTGAATGTTTAAATTCATTGAGATGAAATGGCAAAAATATGTTGCCGATAATCGAGGGGGGTTTGACGAATTTGGAGAAGAATACATGAATTCAGATGATCGCATAAAGAAAAAAAAACTTGAGAGGTTTTAAGAAGAGATGGAGAGAAAAGACAACTGCTGAATATAAGACAAGAAAGATGAATTGTATGGAGAAAATTTGATGAGAATGAGATGTCCGAGGTAGGTTTGTTTTTGACGGTAAGATAAGGATATTTGGAATTGAAGAAAAAAATATTGATGGAAATTATTAGAGAGGAAGAAGGATACTATGTCCGTGTAAAGTTGAGTGAAGCAGCAGTTAGAGAGAGGAAGAGAGCATGAGAAGAGTCGCCAGAAATCTTAAAAAGTGTTCAAGCAATTATCTGAGACACCTGGTTTGGGTTTGATGGGCTATTTTTCAGATATGCACCTGCCTAACAGCGTTTAAGTACACGTTTACATACACTTGTAGTCAATCTTCTTGCCACAAAGAAAATTCACGCACCACTAAGTACGTGATTGATTATAATATCAGTTTTACAATAAAAGATCACAAAGACAAAATGTCTCCGATGTCTCTATGGAAACTAACTAAACTAAAACTGTGAAATTTGTTGGCTGGTTCAATCAATTTGAAATAGAAGGTTGGGGACAGATTAGGCGTAAGATTTTGTTTTGTGAGAATCATAACCTGCAACTGAATCACATTCAAAGGAAAATGACAAGTCCTTCACTTCCGCGAACTCAAGACAGTCAGGTGAAAAGAGGCCTCCGAAGGTCCGCCAACGTGTGACTCCGTCTTGACTCCATTCGCATGGAAAAAATCTCGGCAGTTATCAAAATAAAAATGAACCGGAGCACCCTCAAATAAAATGAAAGCTTAATAAAAAAAAAGATGAACGGAAAACACTCAAGCTGCGCCACTTTAAAATCGAAAAAAACTGCTCCAACAATGTGTGACATTTTCTCCTTCCGCCAGCAGTTCGTGGGGAAAAAAAAGATGACATCGCGATTGTAACCAATACACCATACTTCTACTTCGGCTTAGGTATAGAATTATCCATCACTTTGGAGCCGCAAATATTTGCACTTGCTCGGTCGCCGAAGACAGTTTTGAAGAGGCACTTCGTCTTTTGAAGAGGTAAAAAAAAATTAGAATTCATGTACCTTGAATGAAAATTTTCCACAGCCCATGAATAAAAAAAATCGATCTCTAGTCGTGGAAGTAACAATGGAAATAGGTTTTTTGAATCTTGGAGAAATTGAAGGGGACGCGAGCCACTTGTCAGCGAATCGAAATTTTCTTTTACATGCCAGAAAGTATATCAAGTTAGAGAAGAGAACGCGGCCATCATGACCACTCACTGAAAACAGTTGGCGACACTGGTTTTTTCCTCGAATCGAAAGCCAATTGGTGTGAAATTCGACCACAATAGGACTCCTTTTCTCCTGAAACATCAAGAGAAGTAAAAGTTTGTCTCCAGATGGAGACAATGAAAAAATACGTACCACCTTTACAAAAATACATCGTTAACCATTACTAGAACTCAGTCTGAATAGTCCACATATTTCCACGCTTCTGGAAATTCCGCCTCGCTGTCTAATGAGTTTTTTTGGACGACTTACGCACATTATTAGGCAAAATTTGTAGTAAGCCGAGCGGTTTCTGCTGTAATTACAGTTAAAATGTTTTGTCGCTCAGTAATAAACATTGAGCTTTACGAATGTTTAACTATGAAACACTGAATTAAAAACTAAAAACGAGGGATTAAATACTTTCGTGTTCATAGTTGAGTGAAGAAAAACATCGCCTACGTTTCCATGTTACAAATTTAAATGTGCGTAATCAGGTTTTACTTGAACAGTGTATATGTATCGTCGAAAATCAATTATTTTAAATCATTCAAAACATACCAGTACGGACGTTATCGGAAACAGATTTGCTTAATAATTGGAGAGCTATGTGCTCACTCAGCCAATAAATATAAAAGTGTATTGTTGAAAGTTTCTTCGGCGACCAGTACTTTCCTCATCTGATACGGGAAGCAATTGTGATAACCAAACGTAAATCAAACCGGAAAATTTGTTATTATATCAGCTCTGTGCGGAAAATTACCTATTTTCTCATGAGAAATAAAGGATATTTATTATTTCATATTGTTTTCAATGTTGTCAACGGTGTACGACGGCCGTCGAAGCGAAACTAATGTTAGGGAGATAATTAAGATTCAACCAATCAGCACAAGACAACGTTCTCAGTTGATCGGACAGTTGTTTTGTTAATATTCTCAATGAAAAACCCCTAAAACATCATTTGTTGAAAATATATACCAATCAGTTGTTTGCTGGATTCGCATGCTTCAGCAGTGAGAGATTCATGGGTGAGAGAGAGAGATTGTTCACCCACATTGACGAATCTTTTCGCACTCGTATCGTCAGCGTCCATAAGACAACCTTCCGCCCTCGCCTCATATCAGGGCGGGTTGCAGCCAGA
Source organism: Hetaerina americana (assembly GCF_022747635.1). Lineage (NCBI taxonomy): Eukaryota > Metazoa > Arthropoda > Insecta > Odonata > Calopterygidae > Hetaerina > Hetaerina americana. The sequence continues at coordinate 2,026,438 of NW_027287217.1, read as the reverse complement.
CTTACCTGGTAACTCGTTAAACGTCGAAACGTAAAGTTAAATTGCTAAAATTTTTAAAGTAGTGCTTATTTTTCCTTTAAAAATTTTAACTCAACGCGTTTATAACCCTATTGGAAAATCAATTAACTTTAAACGTTATTAGTTAATTCATCACACTTAAGGGATTCGCAATGAAATTAATTTTAGTTCAGTGTTTTAGTGAAGTAAAAGGAAAGAGAACGACATGACAACGTCATAAAGGTACTTCTATATATATATATATATATATATATATATATATATATATATATATATATATATATATATATATATAGACATGTATATATAAAATGCAGTAGAATAAAGCCGTTCGAAAGCGTCTATAAAGATTAATTTCTTCTAAGAGAAATAAAAAAAACCGCAAAAATATTCACGCGAGACAAAATATTTTCACTAAATTAACCCATAAGCTAATCCTGTTTTGAATTCAAAATTACTGTTATTTGACTTTTAACTTTTGACTTAACTCAGCTAAAACTATTGAGTTTAGCTTGAGCAGAGTTAATGTTTACAGTTAGCTTCCCCAGTCTGGTTGGAGGGTGGGTGAGAGGGCGCGGCACCTGCCGACGCCCGAACTAAGTGGGAGGGGGGGGGGAGGGATGGAGTGGCGGAAGCCGCGCTGCCATCCGCGGACTCCCATTGAGGGTTGACTGGCGGCGAGCCCACGGAAGTGATTCAGGAGTCGGGTCCTGAGGTAGAGGGGAATTGACGGGGGTGGTAGGTAAGTAAGGAGAGCGGAAGGTGGAAAAGGATTGTTCCACGGCTACGCACCAGCACCCCAGGGAGGTGGAAAAGGAGGGAGGAAGGGGATCCTCCCGTCCGTCAGTGGGGTGGGTTCGGCCAGGGGGGTGCGTGCTCCTGGGGAAGAGGAGGTGGGAGTAGGGGGGGAGTGAGTGTGCCTGTCGCCCTCGGCGTTCTCGCTCTGGAGGCTTCCACTGCGTCGAATCGACAAACCGCCGCTCTCAAGTCAAGTGTGAACCACTTCACGGCAGCGGTTGATGGAAGGCATCGGGGAATGGGATGGGGTGAGGAACGGGGGAGAATTACCTCGAATTCCAATTAACTTAACGACTTGGGGGTGCTCAGCATGAGAATTAACGCCATCCGCGTCGATCTTCGTTTTAAACGATCGCAAACACCGCGCGTTTAACGGAATTGGACGTGAACTTTGGGTGAATTTGGTATTTTTCCAAGTTTGACCTTTCTTTTTTTTTTAATTTTTTTTCGCAGCGATTCGATTTAATTAGCATGATTTTGCAGCGGAACGAGCGGTCTCGTACGATTATTACAACAAAATATCGCTTCCGTCTTGTTGTTACTACATCCTACTAGTGTTTGCGACCAATCGGAGAATGTGTTAAGTAATGAAGTAAGCAAAGTTCAGTGGATATCCGATCTATTTTACCAAGACATTTTGCCAGGAGAAAATGAATATGACAGCGTTTTACATCGAATGAACTAGGATAGGCCTCTTCTTGACACGAAAAGGTCAAACTTCCTAGAAGTTTGGAAAGCTACCTCCTGAGCATCCAAGTTTACCGGTAATGCAAAGAGTTTTTTTTTATTATTTATTAAAAGTTATTAAATGCTTATTCAGTCTCGTAGAAATAACAACCCAATTAAAATCAGAGAAATACGTTCCAACGGCGATAAATTTTAGTAATCCTGGCGATATCCACGGTTCGTCACCATTACGAACATTAGAGAAAAGTCTTGCTTGTATTATACAATTACTCTTTCGCGTACAAAATTTAAATGCAGCAATTTCGAGCCCATAATTAGAGAGAGATGTTCTTATTTCGTCAGAGGCCAATAAAGGACTATCTTAGAACTAGACGGGTAATGACAAAGAATTATGATTTAATTACAACATGGAATTGGTTCAAACGTTATATTGGGTGGAGTGACAAAGAATAACGAATTTCCAATATTACTCCCTAAAGACTTCCGTCCTTGCTGACTGCAGTTCACGGATGGTATCAGAGAAGACTTGAGGTGATTCAATAATAGCTCTTCAATTCCAAAAACGCTAAGGGGAAAAAAAACAAAGGAGTTTTCAGAGGCTGTGGCGCAAACTTACAGCGGTTCAGAGCCTCCGCCGTAGTCTCCACCTTATTTCCTCGAAGGTGTGGAATCCCCTCCCCCGCCGCCCCGTTCGCTTCCCCCGCTCTTCACGCCTCAAACCGCGTCGACCGTGGCGGACAAAGAGACGACTCCCTCCCTCCTTTCCTTCCCCTCTGCACCCGAGGGAAGAGAACATTGAGCTCGCTCTCTCTCTTCCTCTCCGCTCTTCCGAGACATGCCCTCGTTCTTCGCCTTGCCCTTCGCTGTTCCTGTCACATTCAATTAAATGTATTTATACATACGTTCCGTCAATAAAATTCGAGAAAAAGAGAGAGATAGGAGCATCGAAGGAAAAGACGAGAGTTGCGGTTTCGCCTTCCGTACGTGTAGCATAAAAACATTTGATTATTAATCATCATGTTATAAATTTTTTTAATAATAATAACTTATATTATAAAAAACTTTTCGTGATCATTGGCAATATTCCCCATTACAATGGCTTCTTCCATCCAGAATAAAAGGTAAACGGCTATGATGACAAACAAAATAAGTGAGTTACGTGAATATTAACCACTGGGGGTTGACAATTATCACTTATGAGGTCAAACATACACCATTGTGACAATTGCCTGAGAATAGTTTTACACAATTCAATGGTTAATTATCTAAGATGCTATCGAGTCTGTATGCATATCCCAGATAAAAAGAAGATACATATTTTTTAGAGTCCTGAAAGGCATAGATTGTTCCTCGCCAGCAAATAAATCAGTTTTGTAACGCCTAATATGGTATAGGCATTTCATTCATTTGCACAGACATCCGGGAGTGGGTGATAACAAAGCGGTTGTAAATGTGTAGTTGATAAACGTGTTCAAAATTATGAATTACTGCTGAAATCAGCTCATAATTCCTATGGTTGTGTTGCAACGTAATTTTCTCACCAATCCATTTATTTATTTTTAATCGTATTTTGATGGATTAAGTTCGATCGTGGATTTTTTAAACTGGGAGCATTGCGGTTTATGGGAACTTTAAAAGCGGAATAGAAAATTAGGCAAATAGATTCGCAATTAAAAACCTATCTTGTGAAATATAATCCACGCTAAGCATTGAGAGGATACTCCGTCGTTTGGAAATTGCCTCCTTCAAAAATCAGCAATAATGAATATCAGTTTCTCTAAATAATTCTCTATTTTGTGTCAGATAATGCAAAGAATCCCTACTCCTGAGTTATAGGGACCTTGGATATTTTTAGTTTGCCCCTCCTCGTTTTTGCATACCTTTGGGGAAGGGGAATTGTGGCATGTTATGTACCCTTTGTGGTAAATCCCAACTCTCCTTTCCGTAAGACCTCCGTCCAAAACGCACTCTACCCTGGGACACAATCAAACCGCACCCACGGCTTTAAATGGTGGCATCAATGGGCACAAACCACCTACAACCGATCGCAACTTCCAATCAGACGCCTACCTCGGGAAGCCTAAACGAATGCGGGACGGAGGTGACCCATTTCGGGGAGGAAAGGCGAAGGGCCCAGGGCGCACTCACTGCTTTGCCCATTCTTCGACCATTCTGGAAATATTGCGCTTGACGGCGTCTTTCTCTCATGAAACTATTGCACACGAATCAGGCACACATTGTACAATAGCCAAGCGCATGCTAAGTACTTGGAAGACACTTCAACGCAAGTAATTATCAGTTTTTATCACTCACTTGTTAGGCCTCATTTTGATTAGGCGGTGAACAGACGGGGACCATCGAAATTACCAACAAAATGCCACCAAATAAATCTCATTCAAGATCCATATTCTGTATTTGTGAATATTTATTGCGAGAAGAAAGAGTATGAGACTTTTGAGACGGTAACATTCTGGACCCTCTAAGGTGCCAAGGGAGAAATCAAGGTAAAACTTCAAAAAAGGTGCAGCAGTAAATTTGAGCTTATCTCTGATGCTGATGGAATGATTAAGACCATACACTACTATATAATGCCAGATTTGACCTCCACCATCAAGAAATCGACTCACACCGATGTATACGCCTGTTCTTAGTTCAATTGATTCGGTATCACAACAGAACCATCGTTAAGTCCCTCAAAAATGCCATCTAAAACCCTGAGTGCAATGCTATGCACATTACGAATACTTAATTTCAAACTCAAAATGCTACTGACTTTAAATTCACCACGGGCAACGTACGGGTAAAGTTAGATGGGAGGATGAACATTAGATTTTCAATTGAATCCCTTCTTTGAGAATCCTTTGCCAATCTATTGATCCCTCTAGTGATTATGATAAATCAAATGACACTCCCTATTCCCATTCACTAGAACTAATTTCATGTTTTTGAATCCCATATTGTGTTAATACCTATAAAATAATGCTCTAGTAATTAAAGGAAAAAATATATAAAATGCTGGTGTCCTCACCACCGCTACTACAAGCCTTCTTGGGGGACAGTGCATGGTCATAAATTCGGATGAAGCTACGTAATATGTCATTATTATCACCAACACTGCGCTATTGTCAACACTGTGCTAATGCCGGTCGGCCACGCTGTCGATGGGGTGATGAACTTTCCAAGGTTGTAAAATGAACCTTTAGACTTTGTGTGTTAGTGTGTGTGGAATAAAATGTCCGGTGACAACAAAGCTACCTGTTTTACTGTGAAATAATTCCACGAAGCGACGCTTGTTACCATTGAAAGATGAATGGAGGGAACACTGTGCGATTCATTCCCAGCTCACCTGCCGCCTTCGCCACCACCACCGCACACACTTCTCCCGGCTCCTTCCCCGCTAGCGTAGCTCCCACCCCTTCCGCCCTCAGCCCCCCCTTTCCCCCCCTCCCACACCCACACCCGCGCCGCAGCCGTCTCCGTGGAGCGGTCATTCATGGGAGACCGTCGCTGGTTACGAGCGAGCGGGTTCATTGTCGCCGTCCTCTCCTACCCGGGAAAGGGGATGGGAAACGCGGTTGGGGAGTGAAGGTTTGCGGAGGCGGGGGGAGAAGAGAGGGCAGACTTCAGACGTAACGTGAAGAGATAGGGAATGAGAGAATCATCTATTCAAAGACAACACTGTTAATGACGAGGTCTTGGCGGGATTAATGTGATAAATGTGGCATGGAGATTAGTCACAAAATTATGAGAGAAATGATATTCTGAAGAAGTTAGAATAGTATTTTAAACATTAAAGTAAAAGTTTATAAACTAGTCGAGGTGGAGCTACTTATAAATGTTGCATTTTGGAGGGATGTTTGAGTAATAGTGATGGCATTAGAGGAAGAATAGTATTGGCGAAAAACACCATTTAGAAGATGGGAATTGGTTACTTACAGTCAAAATATAAAGAAGCAAAAAAAGATAATGCCGATTTTAATGTGAAGCATTGTTCAGTGAGGATTCTCATTCCGGTCTGTGAGGTAAAAGGATGGATTAGATTACATAAGAAGATGTGGGCATGGAGAATAATTGAGATAATCAGTTGGACAGAGAGTAATACTGGCGACAAAATTTATAAATACGGTCGGAGAAGTGAGGAAGTGGCGGGGAGAAATCCAAATAAGAAGGAAAACGTAGGAGTTAGTAATATTTGGAGGTAGCGATATGTTAACGTTTGTAATATAAAAGAGAATGTCAGGTAAATGGGGTAAAGGAAGGAAGAGTCTCATTGGATAGTCACTTCAGAGGGTATGAAGAACCTGAGGAGGGAATAAAGTAGGGCAAAAAGTTGGGAGTCACGCAATACTTAGAGCATAAGAATTATTAGATAACGTTCCGAGTGTACCTTTATCATGTGAGATACCTAAGAACGAATTGAATAATTTATTCGAAATTATTAATAATATTCGAAGGCTTCAATGATTATCTTTAAAACATCTCCGTTCAACAATACAAAGCTTCCTCGTAGATTTAAATCATATTGAGTAAAAGGCAACGCATATTACCATGTAAAACACTGCGGCGTGGTAGCTTAGTGGTTCGAGCATTAGGATATTGACCGGAGTGACCCGGGTTCAAATTCAAGGCGATGGCATTGAAAAAACCCAACTTCACCAGAACTCTATTATTTTCCTGAGTACCAGATTTTCTTGGAAAGCAGTCGGCGGTACGAACGCCGGAGCTCTTTCACTCTTCCCCCCCACTGTGAATAGACGGGCGTTTAGGGATTGAATTGAAAAGTAGTTTATTTAAACATATACATAAACGGCATATGGCTTATTATGACTTATGACACAAACACTAGGGTTGATTTCTTTATTCACATAACTCTGTAATTTCCTGGTTATATTCAGAATGTGCGAAAAAAATGCACGGCAATGGAATTTTAAAATCTGGGATAGAGGGAAGAATTGTGACTGACCAAAGCATAACGAGAAATAGCATTTCTGGATGAAACGTACGAGAGTCAAAAAGAATTTGGAGCTGAAAAATCGATTAACTCAGTGTAAGATTTCATGGTACTAGCATCATAATAGGCGTCATTTGAAATTTAGTATCTGCGTCTATCAAAAACAAACCTTAATAAGTAGGCTATAGTCAATTAAATAATTCAAGAAATCCGAGGAGAAAGGATAGGGGATATTTTAAAATCATTGTGAACCTCTTTGTCAATCATTTGAATAGCTTATGTAAAAATTATTCTTACTGTAGCAATTCTCCTCCAAAGCACATCACATTCTGAGAATTAACATATCTAGCGAAATATTCTTAATGCTCTACAGGAACTAGCTTGAAATGATTCTCATGCGCCGTGCTCGGAGGCATTAGCACCCGCAAGTTCTCTCCGTGACCTCACCTGGAAGAGGAGGCGGGCGGGAGGGCGATGGGAGGAAAGATCGGAATGGCGTAGTTGAAAAATATTCACGAGTGAAATCGATCAGGAGGAACTCATTCAGCAGTTCGACGGATCCCTATCTTTTTGCCTATCATGTTACAGTCGATTCTCGATCATTCGCGCGGCGAAGGGATAGACGCAGCCAGAGGATAATTTACCTGTTGGATATCCTGCAGATCCTGTGGTCGCAGAGTTGGTAGAAGTACTTCCCTCACATTCACAATTAACTGCTGTCCTAATAAGGATTAATATTGTTTCATTTTGCTTATGCAGAAAAGAGATAAAGATTTTATCAGTTTGATATTTTCATTATTGGCTTTCTTCCCTTGATAATTCGTTTACATATTTCCTGATCCGTTTTATATACCTAATATATTTAGTGGCATACCTGAGTAGCAACTGGGATGTAGTTATTGTCATATATTTATTCTAATTTCCATTTATTATTTTTAATTATATAAATCTCGTCACAATTAGTCAATTGTCCTTGTGGCAACGCTCAAGTCTGGTCAAAGGTCACTCTTACAATGCACATATATACGACTGCATGCATAAGAAGAACAGATATGAGACAAAATGCTCTTATATACAATGACACTTTAAGATTACCAACTCCACCTTTACCATTACACAAGGGCTAGGTTCACACCAAACCTACAACGCTCCGTCCATCACCGCACTCCGTTAATCACGCAATCTTCAATTTCATTTACCGTTCAAAATCACGCACCGTTAACACATCATTCACTTCTTCAATACAACTTCTCTCGCCGCCCACGTTACACACAAACAATATTTTAATAAGTACATTAGTATAATAATCACTGATCAATGAAGTTTTACGAAGAGCAATGAAGTTTGCATTACCTAAAACTTAAATCATTATTATTAATTATAGTATTCCGTTAAAAAGATTTTCGATGGACAAAAACATAATCATCACAACCATTCTTCATTTTTGCTAGTAAGACGAAACCTGACAGTCTATATTACATCAAATTATTTTCTATTCCGCATACTTTCTACCTCCCTTCATTTCATGCAACAACTTCCTACCCATTATCTGCTTACCTAATGCCCTTCAAATGCGGTCATTTGTTCCACAACTTGAAAATTATCCACTAGATGCCGTTGCATTTCATGCTACCAGTGCAATGCTGTCGCCATAGGCATGTATTCGTTTTGCCTTATGCATCACGTAGCCATTCACTTCAATTTTCTGTATAATATATTCTGGGCTAATTTTGCTGCGGCTTAACCCTGAATAAATTGATACAGGAAATTGAGGTAGCATTGAACTTCTGGCATGAATTGCAAAGGAGCTAACTAATTACATGATTCAAGTTATAGGAAAAAGGACAATGTTTGAAGGAAGTTAGGCAAGTGAAGAAGAAGTAGGATAGTATAGCATATGATGTGTCTCGCTGTCTTGATCTTCTAAGAACCGGAATTATATCCACTCTTTTTTTTCCTTCCAAGATAATCATTTTAAGTAAAATTAATTTTTATTAATGACTGAACATCATAGAATCACTCACATGCCACGACATTATTTGCAACGCTTAAATGGCCTTATTACTTCCAATTTCGAGGTAGCCAGGCATGTGCCACACCTGCCCGGTGGGCGATCTGGAAATGATATCGTAACACGCTCACCATAGCAAGGCCTTTCCAGTGTTTTCTGTTTGATCCATTAATCAAGCCGTAGAGGCTCTGGTCGCATCTTTTTATGAATCTCCTAACGTTGGTTTCTAAATGGAAAAAAAAAAATATATATATATATATATATATATATATATATATATATATATATATATATATATATATATATATATATATTTTTTTTTTTTTTTTTTTTTTAAGTAATCTACCGGTTAAGGTAAGTTTTTGGACTGACACAACTACCAAACAAATATTTTATTACTCCTAACAAAACACAAAATCAATCATCCTACTCTATATCAGGTCCCTCTTCATCTCTGAGTACTTCCTTCCTCCCTTCATCCCGTCCAACAACCCTATCCTGTTCCTTCCCTTTCCTCTTTTGCCCAACATTCTACCCTCTATCACAGACTTCAACATCCCACTGCCGGTCAACACCCCCTTCATCCACTTTTCCTGCCTCCATAGGATTGCTCCCAACAAACCCCTCTCTTCGCCCACCATACCAAGTACTTCCTCATTTGTTTTCTTCTCTGTCCATTTCACCTTCTCCATTCTTCTCCACACCCACATTTCAAAAGCCTCCAATCTACGTCTATCCTCCTGCTTCAATGACCACGTTTCCGCACCGTACATAGCTACGCTCCATATCAAAGTTTTTACGAGTCTTTTCTTAACATCCTTACTCAAAGTCCCTGTCATCAACTCCCTCCTCCTTGTGAAAGCCTCTTTGCCTAGCGCAATTCTTCTCCTTACGTCCCTACTACTTTGACCGTGTTGGTCCAAAACACTACCGAGATACGTAAACTGTTCTACCTGCTCTAGCTTTTGCCCTCCTATTTTAATGTTAAGCTTGGCCTTTTTCTTTCTAGAAAATCGCATAACCTTTGTTTTATTAATATTGATTCTCATCCCATACCTTTCGCACTGAATTTCCAATTCACTAAGCAATGCTTGCAGCCCCTTGGCTGACTGACAAACTAAAGCTTGGTCATCAGCAAACCTAACTGATTTTACGACTTCCCCGCCCACTTTCATTCCTACCTCGAGTTCTTCCCATGCCTCTTTGATCATTTCTTCTGCGTACAGGTTGAACAGCAACGGTGATAATGGGCAACCCTGCCTTACACCCCTTCCTAACACTGCCCATCCTGAATCCCCGTTTCCCACCCTCACCTGGGCAGTCTGAGACATGTACAGATTGCGGATTAGCCTCCTTTCCCTCCAATCTATTCCTATTTTCTGCAATATACTCATTAGTTTTTCCCAATTTACTCTATCAAACGCTTTTTCGAAATCTACGAAACAGGCAAATACCTCCTGGTTGTGTTCTATATTCCTCTCGATTAATAATCTCATTACTGCAATGGCATCACGCGTACCTCTCCCCTTCCTAAACCCAAACTGATCATCCCCTAAGTAATCATTTGCCCTACTCTCTATCCTTTTGTTTATGATCCTGAGAACAACCTTAGCTGCGTGGGATATCAAACTAATTGTCCTATAGTCCTCACATGACGTGGCCTTTACCTTTTTCGGAATAGGAACTAAAACTGATCTCACAAAGTCTTCCGGCCAGATTCCCTCCTCATAAATACTACGGATCAGCCCATATAGCCTCTTCCTCCCACATTTTCCCAAGCATTTCAAAAGTTCCACGGGAATGTTATCTACCCCCACGGCCTTATTTAGTTTCATCTCCCTTAATGCCCTTTCTATCTCATTGTCTAGTATGCCTGGACCTAAGCTATCTTCCTCTACGTCATGTTCCTTTTCAATGTCTAACTTTGTTGGTCTAAGCTCTTTACTATACAGGTCTTCTACATATTCCTTCCATCTCTCTTGGATCTTTCCTGCGTCAACTATTACCTTACCGGCCTTATCTCTAACTGCTATCGTTGATCTCCCTTTCTTACTTCCCGATAAAGATTTAACTATGCTGTAAAGCGCACCGATTTCCCCCTTCCTCTGCAGACTTTCCATATTCTCGCACTGCGTCTTCCACCATGCTTCCTTTGCTTTATTTGTTGCCCGCCTCAATTTATTGTTCAATTCTTTGTACTTCATTTTGCCTAATTCTGTATTTATATTCTTCCATTTTCGCCGCTCATCCATTTTTGTAATCATCTCATCCGTGATCCATGGTTTACGAGTCCTTTTAGCGTTAACGGTTCCAATAGTGTCTTTTGCCGCTTTAGACAACCCTTTTTTGATACATTCCCATTTTTCTTCAATAGTAATTAGCTCTTTACCGTCCTCCATGATTTTCTCTACCGCCTGTTTGTATTCCTTTCTTTTCAACCCATTTAATGCTTCTACATTCCATTTTCTAACTCGCCGCCCCTGCCTTATCTTTTTAAAACGTACGCTACATTTCATAACAACTAAATTGTGGTCTGAGTCCGCATCCGCTCCCGGGAAGCTGTGGGAATTTATCACACTGTTCCTAAACCTGTGTCTAACCAGGATATAATCTAGCTGATATCTTCCCGAGTCACCTGGCATTTTCCATGTATACCTGCGTCTTTTGTGGTGTCTGAACCAAGTGTTGGTGATAACTAACCCCTGTCTCCTGCAGAACTCAACTGCTTTCTCCCCGCGGTCATTCCTCGTGCCTAAACCGTAGTCCCCCACCTCATCACCATCTCTTCCTTCGCCTACTGTCGCATTTCAATCCCCCATCACTATCAAATGTTTCCCTGCAGGAACACATGCAATCATGTCCTCTAACTGATCGTATATCCTATCGACCTCTTCTTCCTTATGGTTGCTCGGTGGCATGTATACCTGGATAATAACTAAGTTCGTCGTTTCTGCTTTTATCTCCACTAGTAGTATTCTATCCGTTACCTGCTCTATGTTGACTACGCTTCTTCCTACCTCTTCATTTAATACTATGGCGACCCCTCGTTTGCTCTCGTCCCCACCGCTGTATATTATTCTATACTTATCACTCCAGTAATCCCCGCTATCTTTCCATCTCACCTCGCATAGACCTAAAATATCTATATTTCCCCTTTCCATCTCTCGCTTAACATTCTCCAATTTCCCCGTCCTCATCATTGTCCTAACATTCCACGTTCCTATTCTAACTAATTTGGTCTTCTTCTCCTGCGTCTTCTGTCCTGCTGCTGCTGGTTTTCCCTTGCAAGGGTTTCGTGGGATGACGACCGCGGAAGCCTTGCCTCCCCCGCTGCCGGGCACGACACACGGCCGATTGGGCCGAGCCCCGTGGTTGCCAGGACTCAAAATATCTCTATTGTCCATCACATTGTTCTTGGGAATGATAATTGAGGTGGTTTCCCGTTGCCTTCCTCAATAGTGTTTTTAACGTGACACCATCACTTACTGGCCGCCCCACTGGGGTCAGACGCCATTGCAGCCGCCTCACTGAGGAACAGACGCTGCGTGGACTACCTTTCGTCTGGCTCCTAACCTTCGACCTATCTGGCATGGGTGACCCTACCAGGAGCAATTTTTATTACTCCCGCCAGTACAGCTCTAGGGGTCATCGGAACGCACAAGCCCTTCCACCACGTCAAGGTTGTAGTCCGGGGAGGGATATATATATATATATACATATCTTTTGCGGTCGTGGGGTTGAATTTGTTGAAGTATTCTCCCATTTCCCATCCTCCTCTCGAGAGGTCGACATACGCCATTTCCTCCGCCGCCCCAAACCCACCCTCCTCAGCTCACCGCAAGAAAGAGCGCCTCGGATCCGCAAGGCAGTGGCCGCCAAAAAAGGACTTTCCGGGTAAAAAACTCGGGGAGCGAGCGCATATCCGGCGCGGCTACGGCGCCACCTGTCGCCAAGCACACTCCCCTCCCACCTCCCTGCGGACGCAGCCCAGTGATTAAGATGATGATGATGCAGGGGGGAAATCCGACGCGGCGCGGCTCCATTTTTCAATTTGAAAAATAAAGTGAGATGGTTTTTCCTTTCCCGCGCCTCCTTTTCCCTCTTCTTCCCCAATATGCCCTAGGGAAGAGAGTATTCAATTCGCCCGAGGATATCCATCTAATGCCGAGGACACCAGGCGGTTTAGTTGATACACCATGAATAGTTGCCCGATCATCACGTTTTGATGGCTTCTACTCGTGAAAAACACCGTGATTCAAGAGAAAAGATTCCTGGAAATGGATGTTCTCGGTTACTTTTACCAGATATCTCTTTCTACCGCCAACGAAACTAAAATTTACGACTCGATATCTTAAACAAATAAGCTAAGTGTTCTGATGTAATATCAAAGGAAAATCAAAACCGCGTCAAAATTTGAAGACTCAATCATATAAGGAAAATTACCCCTTATGGAAATACCTACACTGACTATTAGTTTTCTGAAAACAACCTGTAATTTCTATGGGTCGCATCAAATTTTTACTTCAAGTTAACGCTCAAAACAACTATGATAAAATTCACGAGTTAATATTCGAAACAAAAATATTTGCTCCAAAATAGCAAAAGAAACTTTCAAAGCCGCATTACACGTTAAGATTCAACTCATCGGTTGTCATTCGTAACAAATAAACAGTTTGTTGTCATGAAATAACAAAACAAATCCTCAAAGTCATACGAGGTTTTAAAATTCAACCAAATAATGAGATTCTGCTGTCTCGGATGAACACCCGTTAACTTCTGTCATGTGCAATTAAGGGCTATAAGATGAACCCGAAATCGTTGGTATCCGGAGATCCGCCAATTTCATTTTTTCTCCAACTCAAATTGAAACACACAGTTCACCATGGATTCAAGGTATGTCTGAACCCGAGATCCCAATCAGCACATTCGGATGTATAATTTATGGAGAACTTGGATATCCGGGTCCTCTTTCAAACGCTTTCATGTCCATCCCAGTCACGACAGCTTTTCCAATTTCGAAACGTAATCGATAAACTTTGTTAACAACCGTTCCTCGAGTGAATAATTTACGTTTCCTCACATTTATTGGCATCGCTAATCGGTGACAAAAAGTCACACTCCCGTGACACTTGTCCTCAAGACAGGTCGAGTAGTATGTCGCAAATGCTTATCATTTCCGTTATTCGCAAGTGCCTGGACAGAAGTATTTGATATCTATACAGAACTTGCATTATGGTTGAAGAGATTCAATAGTCGAGACATTCTGTCTACGGCGACCGAATTAGACCAACACATGACGGCCCTTTCGGCTAGGTGCAGTTGGAGAATGGAGAGGAAGCGGAAAGAGAGAAAATGTGTAAAAGCGAGAAAAAGGAAGCGGACAGCGCACTAATTTTACCGGAAGGATAAGACACTCGTTTTCAGCCAAAACAAAATTGGAGAGAAACTGACTTCTTGGACAAATGTAATTTAGAATCTAAGTCCGTCCGCTCGGACCATGATCACAACGGTAGCAAAACAACTCGTAAAATCATTGAAAATTACACCAATACAAACAATTCTTCCCCCTCCCCCATAAGGCTGGTGACAGCAGTGGAAAACATCACATAGAAAATTCGAGTTTCCAGAAAATTAAAATTCCACGTAATGTCAACCAGTAGTACCCCGGGTTCGACTCCTCCGTTGAGCGTGGACACTGTGTGGATTCTTATGGTTCGATCCTGAGGACATTCGATGAAGAGAGCGAAGTTTTCTGTCGGGATTCCGGAGGCAGGTGTGTTACCAGATACCAACATCCGGAGTGTGTGGAGGAGATTCTGCCGCAAAACGGCTAAATCCTCCGAAGGTCGTCGAAGGGGAAGATGGGCGAAAGGCGGAGTAGGTGGAAATTGGAGGGGTGATCGCATCAGATGAAGGGTTCGATCAGTCGAGGAGAAGCGAGAGGAAGGCCATTCAAAGAGCACTACTTGAAGTGAATGTGCCTTGTGTTAGTGTCGGTTTGGCAGCTGGCAGAAGTCCGTGGATCACAGCTAATATAAGGCGAGAAAATGCGTCAGGTATGAGGTTATTACGTCATTCTACATGAGACTGATGGCAGCGATAGTGAAATTATTTACAATGAAAAGTTATTACCAAGGATAAGTACGGTTTCACAACAATCGTGATATCATTGCAAATTCTTCCACGCAATTCATTCATTACAGATTTTTTTCCAAATTTGAAGTTATCTACAATGAACTCACTTTAAGATAGTCTAAAAGGTCGAAAACCCAGGTAGTTTGGGCAAAATATATTTCTTAGGAAAGTAACTGAAGTAAAGTTGACAGAAGGAGTGTGATGGCCGTCTTTTATCTACAATGAACTCACTTTAAGATAGTCTAAAAGGTCGAAAACCCAGGTAGTTAGGGCAAAATATATTTCTTAGGAAAGTAACAGAAGTAAAGTAGACAGAAGAAGTGTAATGACCGTCTTTGTCTTGACGAAGATGTTCACCACATGTTTTTTTCTTTGAATTCATCTTAAAATTAAGGCTAAGAAACAAATCCAAGAAGAGAGTGTGAGAGAATTAGCACTGTGGAGGGAAGACATGGCTGCAATCAACCCATCTTTGTCCTGAGAGATACGTGATTACAGCTTTTACACGTATTAATCTTGCAGAGGACAAATATAGCCCGGAGATATATGTACATGTAAGGGGAAGGGGTAAAGAGACCTTTGTCTCTTTTGTAATAGGTAGCCGATGAAATGCAACCCTAGGCGACGCTGTGGCATAAGAGAAAAACAGCAATATCATTGTAAAGTATGCCAACGGATGACTTTCATGATTTCAGACGTGAATTTGTGAAAATAATGGATACCTATGCCAGAGGAAAATTTATAAAACGGCTAAGTTTCATAAATTATCAGTTTTACCTATCCCTGTCCGCTTCTCTTTTAGCACGCTTTTATTTAGTTGCTATTTTCCCTCCCACGGACGAAAATCAACAGCAGATAGACAAGACTGAAGAAGAACGTATGGGCCTTCCTTTAGCGCCATCTTTTGTTCTCCATCAGTTAAATTTTCAAATGAAATCACCTCAACACAGTAATAAGCTTCACGACTTGCCACCTCTTTTACATGCCCATATGTTGTACACATTATTACTTACGGACAACTTTAAGTTATTGAAATGAAAATTTATATCCGTCCCATATATCTTCATCGAAATCTAGCTAGGGAATATAGAGCGGTACAGTTTCATTGGCTGGGAAGAGTGAAAATATGGAAAATTCTTTAGGCGAATGTAGAAAGTGTAATGTGTAACGCAATGCCGCTATCTTTGAATGGCTATGGGTTTATATGCAGGAGCGTCAGCAGTTTTGTTATTAGTGCTCTTTGCTGTTAATGGAAGTTATTAGAAGCTCTCGAGAGAAGGTGCCCAATGGATTACACCCAATCGCAAGAGAACTAGACTCACAAATTATCGTTCTCTCGGTTCAATAGAATGTTTAACATTTGAGAGTAACCCTGAATAGATCTAATGCCTGGTGTCTGAGGGAAGAAGTTGAATGCAGACAGGAGGTATTTAAGCTGTAGGCATGGAGAAGGGTTAAGAAAATAACTTGGCTGGAGACGTTTGCAAGTTTTTGGAGGTAATCTTTAGATGTAGCGTGGTGTTACAATTAGCGATAGAAGGAACGATGTTAGATGACCGGAGAAGAGAGAAAAAAAAATGGTTTTTCAGACGCATTGAAGGCAGAGTGGAAGCATGAAGCATTGGAGAAGGAATTACGTAAATTTGCAAGCAAATAAGTACGTCACGTAAGGCATGCATAGTAGTTGTCAGGGATAGTTCAAAACCAACTTTTAATCGGTAGATTGCCATTGATGATAATGGATGCCTCAAGGGACGGTCACCAACCTTAAAACCACAGTGCATCTCAAAGAGCACAAAGTATTGTCAATGGATATGGTTGGAAGGTGGTAAACTTGCAGCGGCATCGATTTGCACGTCCGCGCGTGCGACCAATTCGCACTCAATTCCACGGGGACGGATATCAGCGACGGCGACGCGACGGCGTGTCCAACGAGGCCCATCCTCCTCCCGCCGCACGAAGAAGGAACGGGGGCCCGGTTAGAAGAAAAAAATAGGAGAACATCCGAGAGAGTAGTCCCCTTTCGCGGAAATCGCCTCTCTTTCCTTCCAGGGACGACGACTGAGGGAAGGAGGTAGAGGCGGAAGTTACGAGGAAATCGGGGGAGGTGGCTCGTAATGAGTAGAGAAGAGGGAGAGGGATGAGGGTCTTAGGCAGGGTGGTGCCTAGGGGGGGGGGGAGAGAGAGAGAGAAGTAGGATTGCAGAGCGGCGTGGATGAATGAGAGGGGACCCTCTCGAGCGGGGAGAGATTGGGGTTGGAGTGGTGGGGTAGGGCGGGCGTGACACCCGGGTGGCGCCAATGACTTACAGGGGGCGCGGAGGGTGGTGAAACGGGGGGGGATGGGTTGTGTCGGGGTTCGGTGCGAATGAGAGGGGATCGGCGGGTGAGGGAGGAAGGATGTGACCGCCGCCGCCGCCGGAGTTTGCCTTCAAAGGGCGGTCGCAATGCTATGACACAGACAAACCAGTACGCACGCACGCAGAGACGGGGTGGTAGAAGAAGAAAAAGATTAGCCCTTAGCAAGTGCCCTCTAATGGCAACCTTCCTCTGCCTCCCTACCCCCACCCACAACCCTCACCAACTTCCCTCCTTACCTGCCTCAAACTGAATGAGAGGACCCGGAGAGATTTGTTTGTCTCCCCGACCACCCGCGTCAAACCTCCTCCTTCGCTGGGAGTGAAACTGCACCCTCAGAGGGGTTCCTCGCCTCAGGCAGCAGCCGTCACACCTCACCACCTCTTGACTATGACAGTAGAGTATCGCAGACATGGATGTACGTGATTCGGAAGGTCTGAAACAACTCCAAAAATTGGAATCTTCTTTTGAGCTTTTTTTCGCTAACTACGCTTTACGAAATTTCAAAAAAAGTATTGCGGGTACGAAAGAGGATTCGCGAAAATCGTTAAATAATCTGTAAGCCCTGATACACTTCACACACTCCATAAATGAATCTAATAAATGCCGATATTAATTCATAATTCATGCGGTGACTATATCCTTATGTCTTTTCCTGTTCACTGTGAAAATTTTATGTCATCACGAACACGACAGTGTTTTTATCTATGGCCGTCAAAATTTGACCAAGTGAGCATTTTCCCTCACCTTTTTTTGCCCTCCTCGCGTGGTTTACCCTTGGTCAAAGTCATTACAGTAAAAATGCTTTAATGAAATGGTATTATGTAATTAGAGATGTGAGTTGAGTGTAGTGTATTTTACTTACTGTGTGTGTGAGTTGAGTGTATTTTACTTACTTACCATTTTGTAGGTCACGGGCACTACACTACGGAATAATAAGAAGGAAACAATATTTTTGTGACTATGGGCTTGACTATGGGAACAGAAAAGCTGAAATAATCGCAACAGAAAGGATTGTATGCTTCCATTGGAGTCTTTTTAAGTCTGTCATTCCATTTTCTGATAATTTTAACTAAAAAATATGAATTGTAAGGAAATCTTGTCCCGAGCTTTCTTATGCAGAAATATAACCGTATGTATAGTTGAACTCGAGAAAATTGGCTGATATTTTCAAATTTTCAGGTAGGTTTTTGTATAACCTGAACAACCGGCGAATCTTTGAGCTTTGGAGATGTCTAAGAAGAAGTACAGCATATTAGGTTGGCATGAGTGGCATCCAACAGTAAATACATAGAGTGTAATTCAGCATTCATAGAATAACACATCAACACATTAAAAATTCGTTGGTTTTTGAATTGATATCGTGTTACATCAAAAGGTGAATAAATGTGTTGACTCTAGTAATAGTCGATTGACTAATGGCATTTTGCTAATAAAGTGGCTCTAGTCTTCTACTTTATAGGACAGTACACCCTCCGAGCGCAAAATATTAAAATATTTTATATTTTCATTTAATATTGGAATTAATCGACTCAAAACTCTTGTACCATCAATTTCATAACATTACTGTATTTATAATATATATCTAACATGTTTTCGTACATCTAAAGCCTAACTGAAGAGAAATAATTTCGTTTAATATTCACCACTGCATCATTTGGTCCACAGTTATCAGGGGGAAACTTAGAAGGGGCCACGGTACTGGCTTCCCACCCGGGTTCAAATCCCGGCAGTGTTGAATATTTTTTAGTGGTATCTCGGTCCCTGCATGAGGTGCTTTGTGGATGGCACTTTGAGTGAGTACGCCGTCCGTTGGATGGGACGTTAAGCTGCGAACCCCTTGGCACCTTTCGTAAAGAGTAGGCTAATGCCGACGTCGGGTTTCTCTCCACCCTTCATCCTTTCCTGTCAATCCCCTATGACGCAAACGACCTTAACTGTCAGTCGCCTCCCCTAAATACCACTACTACTAGCTTGGTGGACGGCATACTTCAAAGAGTACACGCTCGTGAACTCATGCCGTCACCAGTTATTCCTAGATTTTCTCTGCAGGCTCGTAGATTTCCGTTCAGGGAAACTCAGGTTTTTTAAAGCAAATCAAAAGTTTCGTCAAAAATCTTTAACATCGTTCTAGGCTATGCCTGAATCCTCATGCACTCTGGGAATTAAAAATTTCCCTCGAGAATCATCTTGGAGAATTTGATTACCGGAGCTTTCAAGAGCAAAAATTATAATCATAATCCTCTCCCTAGTGGCATGGTAACGGGATCGCTGCACTTAAAGAACCATTACACTGTTCTCAAAGAGCGTGAAATTTTCCCTACGCAACAATTTTCATGCATACGAAATAACACGGACCCTTTTTCAGAGTTAATTCATAAATTAGCGTATCATTAAAGAATAAATTTGCATCATTTCACGGTCTAGGGAAAATAATTAGCGAGGTAACGGAATAGCTATTACGCGGCAACGGGATCTCTAGCTAATTTTGCAACAGCAATCTTTGCAATCCCTAGGTAATTGAAATTTTCAGTGTCGTTTAAAATTGATTAAAATTGAGTAAACTGTATATTACGTTGAATGCTATTTTATTATATAGATGATTTTGTCTTAAAACTGAACACAGCTAAGTTTGTTCTATTTTCTAGCTTGAAAATATTCGAATATTAATTTTATAAAATGAGCATTCTCAGTTGAAGTGTCAAGAAAAAGGAGGATTGAAGTTGGGGCGCTACCCTGCCCACGTTTGTCATACAGAGGCCTAAAGAATTTGCGACTTATCCACTCAAATGTTTCATTGTGATGAATTTTCTCGTCACTGCGTCATTTGAAAACAAAAAAAGTATTTTATATCAAACAAATAAATTCTTATTCCTTCAAGAACTATTTTATTCCTTCTTTCTTTTGCCATTATTCTTGTTAACTTACGCATATTTTCTCAAAATATCCTCAACTCTTGATCTTATAAATACCATTTTATCACGTGGATTTTATCAGTAGTTGAAATTAGCTAACATAATACAAAGTTCCCAGCCATTCGTTTCATTTGTTCCTCTATGCTTTTTTATTCCAATTAACGGAAGATCGAATCACTTATTGGACACGAAGTGTTTACCGTTGCTCGATAGGATCCAGGGAAACCATAAGTGCTGAAAACCTGTTTAAAGTTTGATAACGATTGGTCAGGTGAATGCAACGCTTCAATGGACAAATGGGTCAATTACGATGAATGAGTTCGTCTTGCCCTTTCAATCTCATACCCGAGGGTCCATTTGTTGACCCTGATTACCCCCAAGGAATGCTATGTAGGATTCCTCTCATTCATTTAGTTGAGTCACGAATTGAGTGCCAACAAAAATGGAACTAGAATTGTTATACAGAACTAGTAACTCCATTTGGACGTTAATGTAGACACCGTTAATGAATTTTTAGAGGGCTTCATGGAAATGAATATTTAAGTTAAGATCGTATAAGTAAGTATATAGACTGATGAATCTAAGTATATAGATTGTAGATAGAGATCATGTGAAATAAATAAAGTAAAGACGGAGTTTGGATTGTTAGTTGCGTGACGACCTAGTGAAGAAGTTAGGATTACAATAAATTAATTAAGGGCTGCAGTTAAACAATTTTCGCATTGAAATACAAATGTTCTAATGGTTCTATTTCATAAAGTGAGAGGTTAAAGATAGCATTAGAAAAATCACGAATTACATTGAATAGGATGAACATATTAGAAATAGCATTATTATTCCTCTTCGTTAAGTAAAATACCAAAGGAGATATCGAATTGCTGACAATCTAGATGTTCATAATAGTTTGTTCAAAATGTATCGAGATAATTGACGCAGAAATATTATAAAGCTTGAGGAACAGATTGTGCCGGGTTCATTTTTAAAATTAAAATTCTAATGATACAAAATTGTGAATATGTTTTACTGCGCATTGCTAAGGCCAAATATCTAATTTGCAGCGTTTTTGTGGCAGAAAAAAAGAAAATATAAATTTATTGAACAATGTAATATCCACTGCAAAGCTTTTTGTTTTAAAATTTTATGCTATAGGACACTTTCAGGAGTTGAATGTCGTATTCAAGAAATAATATTTCCCTCGCACAGTTGGTAAATAATTTGACAGGAAACATTACGAGTGATGATTCTTTGCTCTCAAAAATAAAATTTTATTGGTGGTTTATAATCACCAATTACTCTAATTCGCTACTATTATTGGCGAGTGTAAATACCCAATGCCCCACTTCCTCGTTGGAGATTGAATGACAAAATGCAAATGTAGGCGACAATAGTTTTCCTCAGTTTTTCAGGTGGCGTTTTCAAATCGAAGAGCAATAAAAATTGTCATTCTACACTTTCCCGCGAACCTTATGCGAATGCATCGAAGGAATTAGTGAAAAATAACACTAATTGTAAGAAAATAATCTTTCATTAGTGGAGCCTTTCATATCGCCAAAATATGCTGCCCAAAGCTAATGCAAAACTTGACAGGCTGAAGACAGTTTAAGAGATTGAAAAAGGTATTGCGGTGAGGTTAAATGGTCCTTGGTCGGTATCATTCACAGTCAACCCCAGGAAGCGCCCAAAGCCGTGGAGGAGATTTCAACGAGAGAGAGTCCTTCATTATAATTCTACACGATTCCAAAGACACCCGTTTAGCGTAGAATCGTGCAAACGAACGGAAATCATCGCATTACAATAGTATGAACGAAGTTGTGACACATTGGAAGCGCGAAAATTTCATACACAACTTAAGATGTCAGATAAATACAACTCATTCTAGTTTAATGCAGTCACAAGAAATAAATATTACGCATGAGAGACCACAGCGAAAAGTGAAAGCATCATATTGACTGCGGAAACGATTGAAATGAGGAATCAATTTAAAACTTGATATTTTCTGTCGTGACTTTGTGGTTTCTGAATTTATGAATGAAATAAATGTGTTGAATACCGTAAGAATATTTTTCTTATTTTCCAACCTATGCACTATGAAATTTCTGTAAGTTTAAACCTGGGTCGGAAAATAAAAAGAAGATTTCGGAGAATAAAAAAAATACTTATCAGTTTATTTCGTTCATGAAATCAATTTAACTGACTAAATTCGAAACTGCACAAGTAATTAATATCAATTACAACAAAATGAACATCCAGAATGCCATTTACTACCTCTTATGACCTCTTACTCTGATAACCGATGACATTTTCCGTCCGACCGACATGTCACACATCCATTAGGCGACTTGCAGATGAAGATGTAGATGGAGTCAGCGAGTTTTGTGGGGAAAGCAGATACTTCGACTAGCACCCAAATTCCCCAAAGATTAAAAAGGTCTCTATGAATTCATTTCGATACTTCTATTGTTTCACAGTGGATAATGAATGACAAGGGTGAAGAGGTGGCCGATGGATTGGAAATTTCAACTTCTGACTGGAGTGTCCGAGGTTAGAAAGGATGATGCATTATTTGGATATTCAAGGGGAAATCCAATTGTGTGTCATTTCCTGATTACTTTAAATTTCTGAGAAACCGGGTAAAATGTGAAAGAAACTACCTGGATGCGTGAATTTTCCAACGCCGCCGGGTTTTGTGCAATTTGGAGCGCCACGCTCGGCTATCAAACCCACCGCCGGGTTGTTTACTGACTCTTGGCGCGATGGATAATAATTTCACGGAAACTTGAGCGCAAGGATATATTCTTGTAGCACGGGAATTACCCACCCCGAATTCAAACATGTCTCTCCTCCCATCATTTTCAAGCATTCAACCGTTGAGGAGAGGACGAGGACACTGTTCTCTGTGTCGGAAACCCGCAGGCATGGCAAATCAAAGCTATCGCGGTTTTGGGATTAGTTAGCTAGCCGCACCTTAAAACATGAAAAGGTAAGAAATTAACTCGATAAAATCACGATTTAAATAACTTTTTGGATACGCGTATTGCGACGTTAATACGATGGCGGTGCTGAAACATATATACTTTGAAATTACAGTTACGACGCAGGAAAATATCGTTTCGTTTTAAATACGAAATGATAATTAAGCAATTCGATCCACCAGTTTAGACTTCAGAATATGCAGACCACAATGATGACGGCACCCAAAGCAGGTGATTAGCGATAAAGATATAGCATCTATGGAAGAGAAACAGAGCTCCATTAAGCGAAATGCCTCGCGGAAAAATAACTAGGCAGAACTTGCACTGTCACGGCATCGCAGGTAATGATGAAAAACCACCGCCCCACAAGAAGAACGCCCTCATTGATGCAACACAGATACATTGATTTCCCCGCAGTTTAAATGTAATTTAACGAAGGTTTCCATTTATCTGCTGCCTTAAGAACAGAACCATAATGCGGTATTAGTTCTAATTGATTATATGGTAAGGAAATAGAAAACTACACGGAAAAAGGGACCCATATTTTTTCTTAGAACGTCATCACGGTATCAATGGCCGTCATTATGGCCACACGGAAGAAAAATAAATTGTGATCGTGCCAAACTAAATAATCATTACTGAATCAAGTGTCGTCATTACGACCAGCCAAGGAAATTAATATTGACTGCGTTTATGTACCACGCCAAAGCAAAAGCACCCACGTCGGTCAAGTAAAATCAAATATACAAGTAGGAAACGAAATAATTCAAGAGATGTATCAAGGAGAAAAGTGAATGTTGAATCAACGTGCATATATTTCTTAAGAGGATGTTTCTACAGTCAATCAGTGAAATTGTGTCTTTTGGTTGTCTATTTGAAAAAAAGGCATTTACTGCTGAAAACTATAGATTTTAGCTTCTAATCGCATTTACGTAATGACAAAACGATGTCCTTCCTTTACATGACCATAATTTGATAAACTACCGCTTAAGGTAGGTTTTTCATGGACAAAGGCTGAATAAAATTGCAGTTCTTTTATCTCTCCTAGCAAAACATAAGCTTTCACCTGACAAAGCAATGAACATTTCTACAATTTCGTATACTTGCTTTCTCCCTTAATTGAATCCTACATGTTGGTGTGTTTTCTATTCCTTCCTCAGTTTCTAATCATAAAACATTTAGACCAACTACCATTGCTAAAAAAGCAATATAACATATGTTTAATGTCAAAACATACAAATTATGTTTGCAGGAAAGGTGACCGACATTATAATACTTGTACAAGAGCTAAAATAGCACGCTCTCGGTGATCAGAGGCTTGGCTGACTCGTTAACACTGACTATAGGTGATCAAGGTATCGCTTTCCAAATGAATACCAACTCAATTTTAAATACAAGAAAATGCATTTAACCCTCTAAAAAAATTAACTCTTTCCCATTACAAAATTCATTTTTATCTCTTTTCACTCAAAACAAAGTTGCAATCATTACTGAATTATCAACAATAACTACTTGAAAAAGGTACTCGAAACATCTGTTTGAAATAAATACCTATTTAATGTCGCCAAATGAAAAAATAAGAGAACATGAATACTAAGTTAATAAATAAGATTTAATTAAGCCTGAAATTCACTAATATTGCTTATCTTGTGAACGAAGTATTTAGAAGCGGACATCTTTCCTCTTAACAGCTCTTTGTTCCACGACGCCCATTTCATGGCTATGACAGTCGAATCTCATGGCGTATGAAACGAGTCCATGATTTTCCTGGCTGATTTAATGAGATTTCTTTCTCTCCCATCATTCCACATCCTCTCCCGCTGTCCCCTTCTCTTCAAATCCGCCGTCCTTTCTCCTCCCGAGTCCAAGTCCCGCTCCAAACTCGATTATTGCGCGCTTCCGCCATCTTTGTAGTTTCCACCGGATAGCATTGATATAAATATATTTTTCGCGACATGAATATTCCCATTACGCCATGCTCCCGAGTTTTATGCGTTCACGTGTATGGAATGTCTGCTCTGCGCCCTCTCTCTGCCTCCGATCAAGTCCTTCCTAATCCTGTTCCCTTCTGCTCCTGCCTTCCCCTCCACTCTCTCTTCCAACTTCTCTTCCAAACCCCCTCCACCCTCCTAGCTCGCTCTCTCTCTCTCCGCCTGGCAATTAAGTAGGGATTGTTTGACTTCATGAGTTCTTAATTTTTAATTTAAATGCATTCGTGGGGGCCTCCTTCGCGGTGGATGGTGTTTTTTTTCCTTTTGCCGGGGCCGGGCAAGGGGGTTTGGGGCCTCAACGGGGGTGAAGGGGGAGGGGGGTGGTGTGGGCGAAGGGGAGCGAAGGATAACTATCGCTAATGGCTTGACGAGCCGCAGGATCATTAACCGCCGAGAGCTCTGAGGTCAGTTATCCATCCATCACCATAGCAACGGCCACGCCCACCGCCAACCTCCCTTCCACCCTTCCTCCCCAGTCGCTCCCACCCCCTTCAACCCCCTTCCACTCACGCACAAACAACTTCCCCCACTTCGCCTCTCCCTCTCCCGATGTCTACCCCCCGCCCTCCTTCTGTTTCCCCCTCTGACCACTTGGTAGCGAACCCGCGTCGTACAAACTCCAAACAGTGCTGCCAATTTCGGCACGCGAAATGAAAAAAATATTAAATGCATTCCTCCGTCCCATCGACCAACTTATGGCACACTCGTATATTACGGCTTTCTGTGGAATTTCCTCTGTGGTCGAACTAGGACGATCCCTACAATGAATAATAATCCGAGAGGGACGGCAGCTCCTTATCGAATATAATTGACAGTGAGCTCCAGGTCGAAGAGAAAATTTGTTATTGATAATTCCTAAACAAAATGGAAGAGAAAATAAGATACATCACTTGAATACAAATTAAGAAGACTTCAAGACATCTAATAATAGTTCCAAAGGTCTTGCGGAAGTCACGCGGAGCTGACTACATTCACTGAATAAACTACCGTACGGGTGCTTGCTTGTAAGTCATATATCATTCGCAGAAAATTCGCATTCAAAAGAGACGTTAAGAATATACTTCTTTTCATTTTATCATCCCATCACATAATTTACTGTCGTATTTGATGAAAGAGTAGGTTGTTTTCCTGTCTTTATATTTCTACACCGGAAAATGTGTGCAAATAAAGTCTTGAGTCTCAAGATTGAATATGTCGAATGCCGGCATTATATATTACCGGTAAAGTGACTTTTAAAAAAATAATATTGCTTCACGTATTTAGTCATCATGTACCATTAGCGATTATTTTGCCCACTAAGGGGAATGTATTTCGAAAACATTTGTTATACAGTTTGGAGACTAGCTGAACTGGTATCGTATCGTCAAAGGGGAATGCAATTAATTCCTTTCTGGCGCTCATGACTTTTCTCACGATTGCTTGGTACTATATAAAGTTAAGTGATTTGAAAGTTAGCAGAAGTTGATAGAAAAAAAACACTACTAACTATTTTATATATCGGTTCAGGCACTATTGTGAAAAGGTTAGATTGGTTCGTATATGCATCACTCATTTCTTCTTGTGTATTCATCAAAAGCCTAACTTAGGATAATAGAATTTTAGGCAAGATTTATATACATAGACATCTGCCATAAGCAGTATAACGAGTAGCTATGATAAGGAGTTTTATATTTCTCATATATTTCATGAGCCAGAAAAAGTTTTCAGAAACACTTAAGACGGTGTATTTGCGTAGGACATATTAATTTTAAAAGACCTACAAACCAGTGCCCGATTTAATCGGTATTCTTGTAAGTAGTGAAAGTAGGTTGAAAATGATTTTAAGATCAGCTCAAAGGAGCGTGTTTGCTCATTATCCTACTGTGTACGTTATTGCAATTTTTGCAAACTCCATCGAGAAAAAATATCTACTATTCCGTGCATTGCAGTCAATTCATGATCGCGACGTTCACACAAAAATAACCCTCAAATAATTTTGCCTAAGTGCCAAAGCACTTTCCCCGGAGGAAGAAACCCCGAATTGATTCAGTGGAGAATTATCAGACGATATGCATTAGAAATAGTCCTGGTCCATTCTATTAAAGATTAAATCTTTATTCCCCTAATCTTCGGCTGACGTCTTGTAAATTGAGAGACGAACGCAAGAATAGTTTTGCAGGAATCTCCAAATGCTAGGTGTAGAATCGACCGCTCTCGACAGAGAAAAGACCAATGCCATTCAAAAAACCAAGATTTCTCAGTCCTCAGCATGGCATTGGACGCAGTCTTTTTATGATGGCTTTAACAATGTGCCAATAGCTCCTTCCATCTTACTGCTGCAAGAGAGATAATAAAAATAAGGCTAGAGAGATCGACTGTAGAACCGACAGGTATTGAAATGTATATTTTTTGCAAAGAATAACTGCAAACGACGCGGTAAGGAAATTATTTAGTTATCCTGTAAGTAGTCTAGTGTGTGGTCATTATTTCATCTAATTCTTTTTAATTGTTATCTTCAGCAACAGTCTTTCTCACAAGTAATATTATAAATTCCATTTTAAATACCGCATTTTAACTAAATTAATGTTGATATTGCATGTATGATGTGCAATAAACAACACCTTATACGTGGTTTTCGCCGTGAAATTTAAATGTAGTTAACGATTTCACGCGATGCCACACTATGACTTTGAGGGCAATTGACTGCGTGGAAGGTTGATGCGAAGGTATCATGTTTTCTTCCGCAAAATTTGTGACCACGCTATTGGTAAACTTGACATTCAACGATTTTAAACTTCCTTCCCTATGCGATTAATCAAACGACTCCGATGAATTTTCATCTGCCAACCCCTGCCACGCACCCTCGTAGCGGCTTATAAGATAATTTGTAGAAGAATGTACTCGTATTTCCCCTTCCCTCTTTCCGGCCCCCGTCAGGTGTTAAGCAAAGATATAGGAGACCTGGTAGAGGCTACTCAGGTTTTTTCGAACCCATCCACCTTCGTTTTAAATCCAACATTTATAAAGCTAGAGTAGGAAGCCTTTTTTGCCGGCTGATAGAAATATTACGCGTTAGGGGAGGCCGATTGGAAGGGAATTGTCGCCATAGAACAAGGGGCCTTGGTCACCGTAATTCTTCTGCCAAGTTTGACTAAGAGGAGACCATGGTCCGTTAGTTAGCAAATGGCCATTAAGGAAGACAATAAATAGTGCCGCTCCTTCAAGTTCACGAGACCTTTCCTACTACCGTTTTATACCTCGCAAGTAGATAGTGCTTGCTTCATAGACAGTTTACCGTTATTCGTATAGCTTCGTATTTTTTATTCATTTTGCTATTTGTGTCATTTCTAGGAATGAAAACTAGTTTTGATATGTCTTTGTTTTCTGCTAAATTACTGTTTATATTACCTGCATATTTGTAACTTGTGATGGAAGAAGTTCGTTCGACCTCAAGTGAAGAATAGCTCAAGCTGAGAAGGCGTTCATTACGAAGCCGCAAATGCTATTTCCGAAGAAGCTGAGGTTGTAAACAAAGAAATTGGTCATGAAAACCTTGGTTTTAAGCATGGCAATCTGCGGGTCAAAGACATGGAACATACTATAGGGAAAGTAGAACAGAGAAGAATTAGATGCCTTGGTGAAGAGATGAATGCTGAGGAATTAATGGATAGACGAAGTGAAGAACAAGGAAATATATAGAAGAATAGAATAGGAAAGGATAATATGGATAATACTATAAGTAAAAACTAAATTGACCAGACTTGACCGTTGCCACCAGGAAATTTCCTAATTGCAACGAGAAGTAACCAATAAATAAATGAAATAAATAATCGATTGGACACGCCTTGAGGTACAATGGATTAGGAGTAA
This sequence comes from Hetaerina americana, assembly GCF_022747635.1. NCBI lineage: Eukaryota > Metazoa > Arthropoda > Insecta > Odonata > Calopterygidae > Hetaerina > Hetaerina americana. The sequence goes on along the minus strand of NW_027287217.1, from coordinate 1,997,754 downwards.
GGGAATCATCACTGAATGGAGATGAATGGAGGGCTCCTGTAAACCAATCTTAGTATTGAAATACTAATGATGAAGATGATGCATGAATATTTCTTCACGGCCTAGCTAGCTATACATTTTAAATTTCCTGTTTTTTTCCATTTCATGATCGATAGGATCTGTTATTTCAACTTCAATCAACTTAATTCAACTTATCCTGGGCCAAATTAAAATGTATTCTCTCCTATGCTTACCAGTCTTCACCTAGTCGTTGGCCTACGGATACTTCCACTCTTATTTTTAGTGAAGTTGGTAAACTATAAATACGTTTCTTAATGACACATAACATTATGATTGTAAATATTAACATAAATTTAGCTCAAGGTTTTTAATTATTAAACGGAAATTACGAACATTTGGCACGTAATCTATTTCTATGTGAGAAATGTATTGGTAAGCAATACTATACCTATAGAGACGGATATAGTATCATGAAACAAGGATATATTTAGCATAGAATGGAAATGGATGGCGACGTTTTATATTCTATATTATTGGCGAATTCATTTTCTCTTAAAACAATCATAGTCTCGCGGACTTGCACGAAACAAAGTCGTTCATAAAGTCTATTCAATTTGAGGAAGGGCCTGTTTTCCCTTCCCCATCGCTGATAGGAATATTTTTTAAACATATCGATGTGGATAATGTCAAATTCCAACATCAGTAGTTCGCTGGTCATACTTCTGTACTGCAAAGTCATAGGGCATCATTTGTGTAAAAGTGATGTTATAATAGCAAAAATCTTGGTAAATCTCATTATCATTTACTGAAAACCTTTTGGAGTATTTTAACATTTTATTCTCAACCAAAAAAGCTCACTTTTTCACTAACGAGAAATATTTAAATATAATAAATTCTTCATTTTAAATCATGTTTCAACAGCTATATAAATTCCAATATATTTTTCGTTAGCATTCTGTTACTTCTAAGTTTACCTTCCCATCTATACAGAGTCATCTCCTCCACGCTCAGTGAGCATCTAAACTCTAATCTACGCCCACTCTTTCTCATAAGAGTTATTAAGTTTCGAAACCATATAGGGCCACGATCCTTATCAAAGCATTCACTAATCTTTTCATTTCGACTTCTCATCAGAGTGCCTCTAATGAGTTCCGTCCTTTTTATGAACGCTTAGTTTGTTAAAGCAAATCTCCGCTTGATGTCCATACTATTATGTCCATCTTCACCCAGAGCCCAACCAAAATATGTAAATTTTTCCATATGCTCTAAGTTATTCCTCCCTGCTTTGTTATTCGACTTAGCATTCCAGCTTCATTAGAGTCTCATTACTTACATTTGTATGATTTATATTCTCATTATACTTCTCATATTTTCCTTTTAATGCGTTCAGTATTGACTGCAATGCCTTGGCTGACTGCCTAATTTGACGTTTCCGCTTGACTAAATCAGTTCTGTCCTTGCCTTCCTTGCCATTCCCACGACGTATTAGTTTAATAGCATGGGTATCAGCTGACAGGCAAATGTGAAACCTCCGGCTATCACCATTGACTCTGATTATCAAGCCGCTTAGTGGTAAAGGTACATTAATTGGTAATTTTAATGTATCTTAATCTAAATTCAAGTTAAAAATAACATGCCAATGAAAACAATCACTCTCTCAATTTTTGCAAATGGTTGACATCGGGAAATCATTAAGGTAGTCGGAAATATTCAATTAACGATCGGATACTTGGCCACTTAAATGATTGAGTTCTTCTCGTTGTGCAAATTTTTGAGTTAATTGGGAGGATTGAGAAGTCTTCGTGAAATATTCACGAATTAAACAAGATTGACAAGGATATATAAGAAAAATTATAATTTTTGCAATCTTTGGTCCCATGCGTGGCTGCAAATGACTGGAAATCAGGTTTCAATAAATATTCAGCGGCACATAATTACAGATCAAAATTTAAAACTTTTTTTTTACAACCCGATTCATCCAGTACATGTGCTTCACATCAATGCTTAGGTTATTTAAAACGTTATTAATGGGGTTTTTTTTCTATCGCCTTGGCAGTCATCGACATAGCTCATGTAGCAAAGGTATTTTGTCATTTTGCATTTCGGTAAAATTCTTGCATCGGGCTTAAATTTTTAAGAGACTCCGTGAGTATGATTGATAGTGACCGGTATTGCTGTGTCTTGGCTGCATGGAATTTAACGTCCGGTTCGTATTTGGTGTTTGACGTATATTGCTGCCGCCTCTCCACTATAAACACTGTTATACGACTTTAGCCAAAAGCCAAAAGATGCGTAATTCGAGAAAAAAATATATCCATTTCACATAAAAAAGAAATGTGATATTTACGACTCAAACGCAAAAGAGGCTGTGATGCATTCCAATATAGCTAGCACTCATTCACTTGGCCTTCGAATTTCTGGCTAACCAGACTGCACTGGCCAGAATTCTAACGTATGTGCCCCAGGAAAAAAGGCTCGTATTTAGGGTATTAACAAGCACAAAATAAATATGGTTTTTATCACAAGAAAATGCTTATTTTATTAATATGATTTAAATGATTTTCTGTTTTACGGGCGGTGGCCTAAAAATCCCCGCCATACGCTCTTGCCGCCGCTTGCGGGGTATTGCCTGGATGTAGATTTGTAGCTAAAAGATGAGAACACAAAAAAACACATCGAAAACCAACTCTTTTGACTGGGTAAGTATTCAACTTGGTTCTTCATTCAGAACGTCCCGTGACCTACCACTCTACAGCTCTGGTACCTTCGGTTTTATCTCGGCGTTCTTTAGCGATGGGTGGAGGATTGCAATTTTTGCAACTTCCTGATGTCACTTGGTGCAGGTGTTAATATAAAAGCACAGAATGAGAGGAATGGGCAATAACAGCGAAATATTAAAAATAAAAGAATACGGGGTAGACTGATGGAGAAAAAAGAAGAAAATCTTTGGAACCTCAGTCATCTTCGCCCTTAATGCATAGTTTTGCTGTTTTTTTCACTTTTTCGCTGGTTTTTTACTCTACAATTGAAAAAAACTGTAAAAAAGCTGTAGCAAATGATTTTAAGGGAACAATACGAACCCTCAACTGAAGAGTGATGTTGATGCTCCACATCAACGAAAGCGACTACTGCAAAGTAACAGATGCGATTCCCTCCGAATATCAATTTATGAGTGACTATAACTGTGGTTGTTCTTGTAAAGCCATTCAGTATTCATGATATTATTTTATACATCTGGCTGTCCTTTCCTGCACTTGACGTAACACAAATAAAAGTTGCCGAATTATAACTCCTTGTGCGGAAGAATTCCATATACTGTGGGGTCTAGCAAAGTTAAAAATACAATGCTCTCTGAGCTTCTCAGGAAACTTCCCCAGCGCACTTAATTTGACCCTGTGATTATTTTTACGTGAATAATAAATTGGTCATGTATGAATGCATAAGATCAATACAATGACCGACATTTGTGGGTAGACAAGTTGTGAATAGGATTTTGTGAAGGAAGAGGATCTACTCCAGAGTAATTTGTTTCAACCGAGGTGGAGGAAGAATTGATGTTTGTGCTAAAAAGAACATTTATATCAATTACTTCGACTCAATTCTTGTCTCCAAAATTAAATTCGCCATAACCATGATTTGTAACATGTCCAATACGACGTCGACAATTGGTTAACTTTTAAACACTCTTTTCCAGTAATTCGCGAAGTAGGGAACGGAATGGCTCGAAAGTCGATAACCAACGTTGGGTTCTGAACCTGGGTCTCCGATCTAGTGGGAATAGTCATCAATGAATTAATTAGATTTCCTGGGATACATTTTGGTTCTCCACTACTTAAGTTCAGGGATACTCTCCCGAATGCTATAGTGAAATGAGATCGTTTTCGTCATAGCTTTAACTCCCATTGAATCAATATTAAATATTAGAGGCAGAGACTTTCACTGTCTGTTCGGACATTATTCTTAATTGTGTGATTAAAAAATCCGTGACAACTTCAACTTTCACTGTCAAAACATATATTAATTTTCCTGCGGGCACAGATAAAAAAATTCTCCATTTATTACAAGTAGTCATGGATAAGAACGGAAAGATTCAATAGAAAAAGATAAAACAGAAGTACTCTTTTATTAATCATAGGATATATTCTTTTTAATAAAGTGAAGAATAAAAAGAAAAATGAGAAAACAAAAATAGCATATAATTATGGGACAAGAGTAAAGATATGCAATTTAAAGGATAGAAACAATAGTGGAAAAAAGGATCATTGTCTCATAAAAATTAGCTGTTATAGGTGCAGAAACGACAGATGTAATCACCAATTTTCCTTGGCACAAAATTGCATCACAGTATGAATTGAACCACGTGAAACGGATCGACGTAAAGTAAAGGGACTGGACGTTTTATAATCTTGACAAGTGCATCCTTTCAACGCAAATAAAAATTTATGTCCAGGCCACGTCTCGCACGGAAAGAGGTAGGCAATCTCTTCCGAGTCAGACAGCTGTGGAGATATCGCCGCGTATTGCGGGAGGAGGGACTGCCGAGGCAGTCGGCCGCAGAAGGGAAACCAACCGTAGTGTGGTGTCTTGGTTAGAGGCTCTGGGGGGTGTGGAGAGGAGGCTGGGTCACCCATGGGTCACCGGACAGCGCGGGAGTGAAGTGGATGGAGGGCGGAGGAACAGCGGAATTCATCTTCCCGTAAAAGGATTTCCCGGGTAGTCGCCATGCACCATGAGCGAGGGGAGGGAGTGGGGAGAGGGCCATCGGTGTAATAACTGCCGGGGATCGCATATCTAATAAGCCTTCCCCCACTATTCGTAATGATACATGCGCGCGAATAATTAAATGCGAACCCCGCTCGGGAAGATACAAAGAGCAGCGCCACATAAAGCGTTGCCCATCGCGTAATTGCTCCGTTCGAGTGCAGAACGCGCCATTGCCCGCGAGTAGTCCGCCGACTCAGCGCAAATGGAAGATTCCTCGTGTGCGGCTCAAGATGACAGCTGAAAGGAAAATAAAAGAAAGGCGTCAAGCGATACGGTGGAAAACGGAAGATAGAAGCGAAATATTAATTGCCCATCCCAGTTACCGACGATCCACGCAACACACTTTTAATATCGTTCGAGTTGCGCGCGCAGATGGTTATAGACGTATTATTTTTTTTTTAATTTCGTCACCCATCCGGCTACCGGTTCGAAGCGTTACGCGAATTAATTTCGTAATTGCTTCCACAGATTTTACTTTTTAAGTACCGTTTCCCATGAAAATTCCCTCCCCCCACCCCACCCGCACCCTCACACCCCTTCTGTGCATGGTTGCTCCTCCTCGGGGAGTCGACGGACGAGGGAGGGGGCGAGATGTGTCGGGGATATTGTGGTGGCCATATTGAGGACGGACGGAGGTTCCTTACAACTGGCATTGAATGACGACACGACTCACATTAGGCGTTGTATCCTCGTACAATATACAAAGTGGGACAGAATGGACTCCTAAGTTTTAAAAAATCACTGAAGAGCGCGCAAACAAATTAGCATAGTGGGAGTACTGGCGTTTGCTGGAAAAACAACGCCATTTTTATTTATTACCATGCAGTTGTCTGGTGAGAATTGAGACTTTATCATAGAAACGTTCTATAAGAACAATAATAGTGTGGTGGCAACTCAGAGGGCGCTGTGGTCTAGTGATGAAGCGCATTTTCACATCCCCGGCTCAGTAAATAAGCAAAACGGTCGTTACTGGGAGACTAGCAACCACCGCGAACTTCACCCAAGACATTCTCATACCCCCAAAGTGACATTTTGGTGCGCTGTGTCCTCCATAGGCATTATTGGGCCTTACTTTTCTTTGAATCTCGAGTTTGAATTGTTACTGTGAACTCTGTACGCTATTGTGATATGCTGGAGAACATTTTACTCCCAAAAATGGAAGAGTATGGTGAGAAATGTGATACAGAAGCGTTTTGGTCTCAACAGGATGGTGCCACGGTTCATACCACCTGTCGTTAATGCCAAATACTGTAAGAACAATTTCCCCTTCGCCTGATCTCCTTACGAGGGGATGTTCCATGGCCACCTCCCTCCCCGGATTTGAGCCATGTGACTTTTTTCTTGGGGGAAATTTCAAAGCTAAGGTTTAAAAAGTTCGACCAAGGACCTAGGAAGCTCTTAAGGCGGCAATTACAGATTCCATCGCAGGAATAACGCAAGATATACTGAGAATAGTTTTAGGAAACCTTTTCGAATGATTCAACATGTGCATCGCCCACCAAGGTCTTCACCTGGATGAAATAATTTTTATAACCTAATGAAAAAAAATCAAAATAAACTTTGTTTTCAGAAATAAAAACATTTTTAATTATCTCGGACGGCTTTTTTACAATTTACCTGTCAAGTATGGGAGTTAATTCTGCCTCACCCGTATTTCATCCGAACGATCACACTCGTATGAGACGCATCTCATAAGATACCAACACGACTTCAGGAGAGACGCAAAGAACAAATTATTTAAAATAAAGAGTCTGACTATTATATTCTTTAGTCCAAAAATTTCCCAGCGATATCTACTCGAATTTAATAGGGTTCCAAATTCGAGTCAGAGTTATACGGAAAATTGGCTCGTGTGACTTGACTTATAAAATCGTAAAAGAAGACGTGAGGGAAACAGATGAGAGCTGGCTCTATTTCCCACTTCTAAATTGGTAGAAATACCATTTTCAGGAAGCAGCATAGCAAACCGACGTTACTTTCAATAATGACCGAACTCTAATGAGCGAATAGTAAACATCAATTCAAATGGGCAACCACACATAAAAATATGAATATGAACGTGAATAGAAGAAAAAATGTAATTCTATGCATAGAAATTACTTAAGTTTTACACAGGTGAAATTAATACATTCAAATTAACACTCAAGATATATATATATATATACATACACGAGGGTCATCCGGAAAGTAGTACCCGTTCGTGCCGCATGAAGTGCTGACGACGCGAGTAGCCGCTGGACGAGGTCAGATAGCTTCAGTGGCTTGTCTGCCTTCTCTGAGCCAAGTTGCGTGACGCTAGCATTGCCTGTGTTGTTTCTGTGATTGTTTACAATGTTTAAAAAAATTGAGAACGCCGCCAGTTGTGAAGTGAGGGCAGTGATTAAATTCCTCAATGCAAGAAACGTTCGCCCATGTGATATTCATCGCCAATTAAAGGAGGTGTATGGAGACAATGTAATGGACGAGTCGTCTGTTCGGCGGTGGTGTCGCAACTTCAACATGGGGAGGGGGAACACACACGACGATGAGCGTTCGGAGAGACCGTCTGTCATTACAGACCATCTGGTGAGCTCAGTTGACGAATTCGTGAGGAACGATCGGCGCGTCACAATTGATGACATCTGTGAGCATTTTCCCAATGTTTCTCGAACAATTGTTCATGAAATTGTTAAACACCATCTGCATTATGCAAAAATTTGTGCAAGATGGGTCCCTCGCGTATCTCAATGAGCTGGCGGCGAAGGACTATGCAGCAGGAATACAGAAACTTGTCACACGTTATGACAAATGCCTTAATTTGCTTGGAGATTATGTTGAGAAGTAGTTTAAAGTATCCTCTTTCAAATAAAATTTTTTATGTTTGTTAATATTTACTTTTGTGTCTTTATTTCACGAACGGGTACTACTTTCCGGATGACCCTCGTGTGTGTGTATATATATATATATATTAATAGCAAAACAATTAGGGTAGAATATGTAATTTGAGTTATCAAAACATACCTAACCTTCTTTTTCAAGGCAGCAACAAAGAAAAATTGTGACACGAGTACTGTTCAATTAAGATTGTTCGTGCTTATTGTATTATTCGCAGGTGTGCATTCACCCCCTGCCACACACCATAGCGATGGATTGCAGGGTACTAAAAAATGCAATACATTTTTTCAAATATTTAAACCTCAATGGCAGAGCGCCACTGATGCAGTACTGAACTCATATGAAAGAAAGAGTTACTGCGCATGTATTAAAAATCAAGCTATAAAAAATGACATTAAATTAAAAATTTTACAGAAAAATGTTATCGGACAAAAGTAAGCGATCACTCTTTTATTGAACATTCCGCATTCTACACATTTGCCCCTATATGTAACTGAATCGCAGGTCTGAGCAAAAAGTTTATTTTCTTCGCTTACGTAGATTCACAAAATGACGACGTTGCAAATTTTAACACAGGCATAAGAGGAATATCCTTGTATTCAGAGGAGCAAAAGTGAGATTTACCACGACGAAGAATGAGAAACATTCACAAATATGAATAGAACCTGGAATAGTGACAACTCGGAATAAAACTCCTGAGGAGGGGGAATTATACTTGAACTTACAACAGCAAACATGAGAATATTTGCCATGAACCCTTCCAAGTCATCTGATTTCGATTTTTTCGAATTTGTACAGTTTGAATGGGAGTCAAGGGAATAAGGTACACACGAACCGAATGGAACATTTTCTCGTTAGTGAAGGTTATACCGAAGCAAGGACCGTTCGGTAAGAACTTCAGTGAGTTCTCGAATGTTTTTCTACAGGGAGAGAGAGAGAGAGAGTGGCTGTGTGTGTGTGCGTGGTGGGAAGGGATAATGGGCGTCCTCACAAAATACAAAATGGATTGGGAGTGGCGGAATGGAAGGGAGCATTTAGTGTGGAGAGACACGGTGGAGAGAGAACCACTCTCTTGGGTTGAATGGAAGAGGGAAAGGGATGGAAACACAACTCTCCTCTCGGACGTGCCGATCCAGCCCCCTTCTCTTCGTCTTTCCCCGGTGCCGCCGCCTCTGCGGTCCTGGACCAAACGAGGTCCTGGCTGCACTACTAAATTCAATTGTCAAATTTTATTCATGGCATGGGAATTCAGGGAGAAACAATGAATGAAAAAAAGCTTGAAGTAGTCCACAAAAAAACATGTATTTCCCAAACCAAGATTCCAGCCTATACAAAGGCCATTTTCAAGGTATTTTCACATATTTCAAGGAGTCTTGTGTAAGTCGAAATTTGGGTTGGAAAACGAATATAGGTTTCCGCGGTCTTTAAACAAGCTTATTCCATTCCTCAAATGAAGTAGCAAGAAGTGACTCGTATAAATATTAGGTTAATTATAGAGAAAATGATATTTTTTCTTTTTCATACTTTAAAATTCTATTTCACCTCAATTTATTCAAATTGAAAGCCACAAGTTCTGCTGGGTATATTTCAGAGTTTGGAAAGTATTAATTACTCTCTATTTCTTGTAGATCTCCTTTGAAAAGTATATAACCATTTTATCCTATTCAAAATTATCTTAGTAAATCCGATGTACGTAACGTATTCAATATCGTACTTCGTTATTGATTTTCCCTCCAGGAGGCCTTCTGTGTTTGTCGTAGAAATGTGAAAAATATTTTCGCGAAAACTTTAAAAAACTATTCCAAATGATCTGCAACGAGAAATTTTTGCGAATAATAAAAATTCATAACCGCTGAACAAGAGAATTATATGTATTAGCGGTTATAAGGAGACATTTTTCGAGAAGGAGATTTAACTAATTACGCCTGGTGGCTTAAGAAACACCTGTGAACAAGACTCGAAACGTTGTGCAATTCCGAAAATGGAAATTATGAACCTGAAATATGCCTTCAAATTTAGACGCGTGCTTCCATTTACATTCAATTATAGCACAAGCAATGGAACATAACATCGTTCTGGCATGCATAAGAAAACATGTGTTCTCAATTAGAAAGCAAAATTATCACCTATCCCATGTATCAAGAATTTTCAAGGGATTATGCATGAACATTGTCACAACATCCAATATATAAGGATGAGTTGGAAGAACTTATATTTTACTATCCTACCAAATCAGTGTACGAAAATTAACAAACACGTCATATACAAAACCTTACCGTAAGAGTTTAAAGGGTTGCGGCCAGCCACCAACTGGTACTTTGAAAATGATCAATCCCTTTTTCGTTGACTCCGTAAAATAAACAACTCATTTATTGTAAATTAATTTACATGCAATTCAAACACGTTTCATAAATGAAGAACAATGCCTAGATTTCAGACTATTTTACCATCCATATATGATGGATTCATGGATGGACTCATGGATGGACTCATGAAAATGATGGCAAAGGTTAAGGGCATTGTTAAGGTTTTAATTTTGATGAGCGGAAAGTTAAGACGGGCATGAATGCTTATGGCTTGTTAAATTTTGACAGCCTGCCTATTTAAGAACTTATATGGAGCTAGATTAAAGTACTCAGGATGGTCGCCATCACAAAATATTACGAAGATTACTTTATTAAATCGTTAGTAGCAATGCAACTATGATAGAAATTAGTTCATTCCGAAAACCTGCATAACCACAATGGGCACTCCGGCAAATATGACCTAGGATCAAAACAAAATCATCACCCTCGATTGGAAAATTGCTAATTATTCAAACCGAAGAATAATTTAGCAAAAGGATAGAACGCTCAAAAAATCGTTCCCCACCAACCAAACTAATCGCCGAAGAGACAGACCCCTTGGAGAAGGTGCCTCTTAATATTTCGTTATTAAAATTTCGGCATCCTGGTGTCATTTACGAACCACGGTCACAAATTAGTACAAATTATCCTCCAGGAAATTGGAGGAACGGCAATGAAGGCTGTCCGGGATAATGCGAGGGATAGTGAGGCGGTGAGGATGAGGATGGGGAGGTTTTGGAGGAGGGCGAGGAATTCACGCGCGTAGGGGGATGAGAGGGGTGTCGGAAGGGGTGAGGGGGAGGGAGAAAGGGGAGGGGAGGAGGGAGGGTAATATTGAGGACGAGGCGGGGAGGGTTTTAGAGGGAGGGTTGGGGGGGGAGAGTAGAAGGGATAGGAAAGGGAGTGGAGAGGACATTAAGTTAATTTACTTTAATTTAATAAATTACACGTTCCCCGAGACACCGCTCGGACCTCTTGGGATTATCAAATTATGTGTGGCGGGTGGGAGTGAGTGTTGGGTGGTGGAGTGGAGGAAGAGGGAGAAAATTGGAGGGGGGAGGAGGTGGGATGATTCTCGTCTCGGGGGGGGGGGGTTGGGGGAGTCTGGCCGGGAGGGCGTTATTTTGGAATTCTGCGGTTGGGAAGGGGGGGAAGGAGAGGGTGATGGTGGTACGTGGAATGGGAGAGATTGACGGAGGGGCCCACAATGAAATGCGTGCCGAGAAGGCGAGGTAGAAGAAGGTGCATGGCGGAGAGAGGTGAGCGCTATCCCATTGTCTGTTTGCTGACGGTCCGTCAAGAGTTGCCCTCTCTCTTCCCTTCCTCGCCGGAACCCTCCCTGCACGACTGCACGAACAGAACACGATCGATTCATCTCTTTCCTCTCTCTCTCTCTCTCCCAAAATGTTCATTCCGCTTGTTGTCATCTCAGTGGAGGCGATCAGCACTAAAAAAAATGGGCTTGGGATAATAAGTGAATGTGGGTTTCAATTAAAATCAGTTTTCTTCCGTGTGCTCCGACTATTTTCAAATCTGAACCCTCGGATGATTTCGGTGAAGTGTTGTTCTCTACCCTGGACACCCTGGGTAAAATCATTGACAAATGTAGTCCGACGTGGCGTGTCATTAAAACGTTTTCCAGTAAATTTCAATAGCAATGATCTTAATATATTCTAGGAATAAATTATTCTTACGGCGGGTTTTACAGAGCAATAAAAGTATTCACCAATGATGAGTGAATGGTCAAAAAAACTTATCTTCTTATTGTGTTTTAGATTAGCAGTGCAAGATATATGTGGATATTTACTTCAGATTGAACACAATTGATATTGTGTATTGTTATATTATTTTAGTTGTTAGTGGAGAATGATATTTACTTCAGTTAGTATTACTTGGTGTACAGAAGGAAAAAAAAAATTATTTTATTGGAGTGACGAACATGAACTTTCACGAAACACACATTACATATATAAATAAATAAATAAATAAATAAATATATATATATATATATATATATATATTTATTTATTTATTTATCCTAGAATATATTAAGATCATTGCTATTGAAATTTACTGGAAAACGTTTTCATGACACGCCACGTCAGACTACATTTGTATATATATATATATATATATATATATATATATATATATATATATATATATATATATATATATACACACCCGCAGCACTATTTTATTTTGAAATCTCGTTGACGTAAAGGGAAAATTTTAAGGGGCTGAGTGAGGCTTTCACAATGTGATATGCCAGTTGAACTTGCATTCTGTATTTCACGAAAGACTTTTCAAAAGTATGCGTATGAAATCTCACCTTTGAAAAATGCCAGTTGCCAGATCACCACGTGGCAATATAGATCTCATATTAAGTCTTGCGGCACAGATTCCACGCATGTTATTATTAATTCGCAGTTTTCACTTTAGGGCCTGGGAGCAAATTTCAGACTCCCATCAAACCGACAACTTTTTCTTGTCCGAAATGGGAGGTTTACGAAATAATGAGAAGAACGAAATCCTGTTCCATCCCCAAATCATGCAGTCTGCCGGCACCCCAACACCCGGGCGTTAAAAAGAGGAAAGGTTAAAAAAAAGACAACCTCCTACTCTTTTTATACATTTTGATGATTCCACGTCGCGAATCCATTCCCTCGAATCTTTAATGTTACCTCACTCAATCTTACGAGAGCGACCTGAGAGAAATGTGCTAAGAGGTGAAAGGGAAATTATAACGATTTAATAATTACATCAGATGAATGGCACAAAAAAATCTTCTCGTTATAAAATAATTAGCATGTTTAAAATAGAAAAAAAAATGGTTGCAAGTCAAATGAGAAACATATGTATGCCTAATTTAAATTTGGTGAACCCGAAATATAACTTAGTCCCGTCACACTTACCAAAGCGATGAAATAAATGACTGACTATCGCAAAGCGAAAGGTAGCGGAAGAGATCTATCAGCGGCAAAAACAATGGTGTAATTTGATCGTATTTCCTTAGAACTTATACAGCGACTTGACTTGTATCCGCTGCACTTTCCTCGGTGTTATGAACGAAACAAAAATGAACTCAAATGATCGAAAATATTCCTGTCAAGCTGTGAAGCCCGAGGCGAATCCAAGCACCGCACGTCGCTGCGAACCCCAACCAAATATTACGTCGTATTTTAAGAGACGCCTTCCATCACGGAGACTCCGCTTCGGGCGACTGCCCTTCTCGTCCCACCCATCGCCCCCACGAACACAAACAACTCGTTTTCCATCCGTTAATAATTTCTGACGACATATTAAATTAAATAATGGAGATCCATATCGCGGCGTTTACGGAATGACGTGATTATTAAATGAGGGCAGCACCAGCTCGGAGCCAATCTGGCTCCACGTGGATTGACGCGTAGGTAGTCAGCCGGAGAAGTTGCTCCGGAATCTCGCCTAGAACAACACCCCGTGGGATAGTGGCTAGGGAGCTTTGATTTCAGTATCAAAACAAGTATGGTGAAGAGGAGCTAGATCTGAAAAATTATATCATAATTAAGCCGGTGATGTGACCGGGCTTGCAGAACTAGGGTGAGAATCGCCCGAGGAACAAATTTTGATATACAGGCTGAATTTCATGCATAATTTCGAGATATATCACCTTTATACACATGTTAAAATCATGTTACGAATCCCATGAAACAACTTTAGGAAAGGCAATAAATATATTAAGGTCACAGTAACATAATACAGCAAAGAGAAATTTGAAACATTATTTTTCCATCTGGGGAAGGACACCGGTATGGTTTCTTTGAAGTTAACTAGGAGATATTTGTTGCATCACAAAGCCAAATTTATAGCAACCAATGGTGAACAACTCTATCGACGTTATTGACATTAGGAGTATGTTGTATTGCATATGCTTTTAGTATCAGTTCAGACTTAAATGAGCTGCTATACCTTAGCTCTTATAAGACTATGACAATGCTCGTATTTAACTTAATAAACATTTAACTTAAAAATATTCCACTAGTTCCTAAATTCTTACTAATGCGGCTATTACCTAAATGTCTTTCGTGGGAACATTCCCTGCCTTAGCGATTGCTTTCTAGATAATATTTATAGTAAGATGATATCACTAAGTTAGAAGCTGAGCACATTACTAGGGTGTCACTCTACGATGTCATGTACAAGGGTTAGGATACATGGGAATTTGGGAAATGTGGCGGAACTTGAAAGGCAGCCGTGAGAAAGGGTGGCGAGCGGTATTAGGTATCAAAGATTTAGAAATAGTGTAAGAAAATCAAGGCTTTCCTTCTGAATACAAGTCCCCTGGATAACGAGTCATATTTTACTCAACCTTATAGGCCTGTATGCTATTAATTGAATTTTAACAAAGTAGGAATTATTAAGAAATAAACCAAAAGGCTACATATATCGTGTATACATGCCTTTCCATATTAAATATCTGAAATTAGGTTTAATAGACATTATTTAGCCTAAATGCGAATGCGAATTTCAATACCGCTATTCGTATTAGATATGATTGTGAATCAATGATGTAATGTCTACCGGTATTGCCTGAAGAAGGACGTTTGCTCAAACTAATGTGAGAATAACAGTGCTTCAGAAGACCAGAACAGAAGTTTCTCCAATTCAAGGAGCTAAACGCAGCTATGTACTTATTATTTGAATATTTTAAATATTAATCTATATCTGGTTAAATATAATATTTAATTTTCTATAGGGATTATTAAAAATTCCATTAATAACTAACTCGTTCCGATTAAAGTGTCCCTGTTGCTATTTGATTGATAATCACCCGGACAACTGAGATCGTTTCGCTGCGTGAACATTAATCAGCTGTTGGCGTCGGATTTGGGATTTGAACCATGACTTTCGGGTTATCCAGAGAAAGAATCCTGAAAGACGAAAGAACTGCTTAGCACTCAAGTTATCACACCTCCCCACCAGGTCAAGTTTTCCATTGAAAGTGGAAAATAATACCTAGTGAAGAACTCAAGGGATCTTCAATTGGGACACATGTCGGGAAACTAGATCCGTCTTGGCCTCTTGAATTTAGAATTCAGTCAGGGACACGGGCATTGTTTCGTTCTGGAAGGTGTTCGCTAACATCTGAATTTTCGTCATCAAACATTTAACGGAAATGTAAACGAATATGAACAAAAACACTTTATGAGTCTAACTCTGGTGACAATAATATAGTACTAGGTACTAGTAAGAATATCTATGACTACTAAATGAACTTAAAGCTCTCAAACAATTTTTCAGCGGAGGGAATATATTTCTCTGGCTACTTAACCGCTTTTAACGC
Source organism: Hetaerina americana (assembly GCF_022747635.1). Classification (NCBI taxonomy): domain Eukaryota; kingdom Metazoa; phylum Arthropoda; class Insecta; order Odonata; family Calopterygidae; genus Hetaerina; species Hetaerina americana. The sequence goes on along the minus strand of NW_027287217.1, from coordinate 1,982,445 downwards.
TCAAAACTCTGGCATCCACTCATCTACACACGAAAAAATCACCAGGAAAAAAATGATGCTCACTGGATAAAAATCCGATGTGTACTCCAGACGACACTAATCGGCAAAGATTGTTGATGACATCTCGTCATTTGGGTGTGGACATGAGCGATAATAGCACTGGTGGTGTCCCTGTGCCAGCAAAACCTTGTACCCAGGACTTTCATCACAGAATTTTTCACTTGTTACATATCACGTGAAATGGCGTATACCGTCACGGTATGACCGGCGTAAATGATGCTCCATCCCTTGATACAAAGACCATGATGTAGCGCACGTGACAAAATAAGATCCTCTTGATACTCAAGGCTAAGATATCATGTAAATTACGCAATTGAAGCCTTGAAATCCACTTACCAAAGTACAAATCTGCATGTCTCTCTCAAGATTAATCATTTAACGCCATCTAAGGACAAAAAACCTTTTGCGACACTTATCGATGATTCATATTCGTATAAAAAGGTCTTAAAAATATTTGGCATGGAAATATTTGGTCCGCAAAGGCTCACAGCAATTTTACCAGTGGTTTTAACGTGACACTTGAGAAACAGGCCAATGCTCTTTACGTGGATTCATGGGGAGGCGTGGAGAGGAAAAGGAACGAGAGCAGATATCTGAAAATGAGAAAAATATCTGAATGCCGAGTTCGGTGTTTCGCTTCTCGGTGAACATTCGATGATTTCTCTACACGCTATAAGAGGCGCTCTCTCGCCTTCCCTTATTTCCCTTCCCATTATTCCCCCATCCCGTATCCACATTTCCTTACCCATCCCCTTACTTAACTTCCCTCCCTTAAAGGGATTCTCCGTCCCCACTACTCCAGAGTAAATCGTTGTGTATGAATTATTCATCTGTGTCCCACGCCCCCTAGGCGAACCACACTGTAAAAGAGGGAAAAGAAAATATCTTCCCCTTGTCGCCCAAGACTAAAAGGTAGGTATGTATACACTCCTCGTAGGTCCACTACGAGTGCGTTTTCAACTCGAGATGATCGTTTAGCGCACCGGAGTCGACCAAATTACCCAGAGCAGGCGCGCTCTCAAACCCGGTGCAAGCGCTCATTTGCGAGAGAGCCGAATCCCACCCGCACGAGGCAGCAAACTTCCTTCTCCAAGCATAAACAACACTCATTTGGTCATTGCAATCGAGCACGCAATTCTGTGCTCAATTAACGGATCTTTTGGCGAGGGAGTCTTTTACGATATTGCCAAAGATTGCATTGATTTAACGAAATTAAGATTTCTATTTCCTTGACAGAAATTGGGAAACAGGAGAAGGAAGGATCCAAGAAAGAGCATTGAGAACTTTATTTGAACTCACGGTACAATTAAAAAAAAGCACAAAACAAGTACGAAAAGAATTTTTAAAAATAAATTTCGTAAATAAATTGTAGTTCTCAGTAGGTTTTTTAGATATCACACGATAGGCCATTGGAAAAGAGCTATATTACAGAGATTTTAGGGGAAATAAAAATGGATAAAATCAGAAAATCCAAGATCATAAAAATAAATGGGAAGAACAATTGAGCAGAGTGGGCGAACCACTAAAATGTCAAATATGTGGTATGGATAATTATCGACCATATGGAAACCGATTCGGATATCAAGAAAAATATGGAGTGGCATTAATAAAGAGTCGGAGAGGTAAAATCAAATAAAAAGTGGCAGAATATAATTACTCGAAAATTAAATTCTTTGCATGGTGTAATACAGAGTACTTTTTTGTGTCCTTTCAAGGAACCTATCTTTTTTTTCATGCGCCATGATTTTCGATAACTCCTACGAAAGGGCGGTCATTACTCTTCAGAGACTGGTTAGTAAAATTTTAGGGTAGGCATTCACAATGCTTGGGAGGGAGGGAATGTCATGATTATTTGCGTTGAAAAATTCAAGTCAACTCTATTGCTGTATTATTTTACCCTTGACGGCTTCATTAATGCATTCCTAGCTATGAGACGTACCATTAATAGGATTTATTGAGGAAAAATGGACAGTAATTTTGTAAAATTTTATTGTGAGGATGGGTTATTTAATATGCGAAGAAAGATTACAGGTAAAGATTGAGCGAAACGCTGGAGACAACGAAAATGGACCGACGTAAACTTGACTTTATATGGTTTTCATTACGTTAATTCTGAGTTAGCTCTTTGCTATAATTACTGCTCAAATTCAGTCTGTCCAATACCAATCAAAACCAGAATCAAGATATATACCCATAATCAATCAAACAACAATTGCGATATCTCAAAATGAAGAAAGGAAAGATACCCGTGTGTAGTCGATCTCTTAGGTCTGTTTAAAAAGATTGTGGCAGTAAGTAACTGATTTCAAGTGGTACCTCTCTAAAAACTATTAAAATTTACTCTGGACTGAATACATTAACACCTGTTTCATGGAGTGTATACTCATTTACCTCTGTGAATACCGATGTTTATACCTGTATCATGGAGCGGGAAAAGAATTAATTTCTTTAAAGCATCAGAGAAGACAGACATGAAAAGAGGTTTGTGACAGATAGAGTATGAAACCTAAGGATAAATAGTTAACTAATGGTCTAAATATGAAGCAGAATAATTGATCAAGAGTCTCGCTCAAGGCAAATTTCCCAAAATTGTGATCGGAAGACATTTTTTCAAAGAATTATAGATGAATAAATCTGTGAGAGAGTCAGCAAAGTAAAGAGGAGGAGGAGAGAGATCTGCTATTATTAACTGTTCGGTTTCCTTTTATGACTGTAATCTCATAATTATTCAAGATTTTGCAAGAGTATATGCTTATATGCTTCGTAGCCAATTGTGTGGAAGACCTCGGACGACTTCATAAATCCTATAGAAGCGTACAATAAAAACGAGATATGCCCTTCGCTATTTACAGAACTCAACTCGAATGAAACTCAAGGCTAAAACCGGCAGTTCAACACACGAATTTCCATTAGACGTATTTAATGCTTTGGCATTCAGCCATGAGTATTCAGTGGAGGATGTAATAAAAATCACTAATTTGTGTTACAGCTTCATTGCATAGGTTCACTAAAAAGAAGTGATGGAAAATATCTTTTTTAATTTATAAAAATATTTATTTTCCAAAATTTTAATCCGTAGAGTTAATCAGAAATCTAGCAGAAATGGATACAAAAATTTGTGAAATAAAACAAGTTACCAGAAGCGTAAAATTTTTGATGAAATTATTTAGCCAATAACTATCAACCAAACACCAGTGATCTCATTAGCGGAGAAACTTTAAAAGTTTGAGAATTTACATTTACAGGCTAAGGTTTAAACAATTTTTTCCCAGAAAATGTGAAACGTGATTCTCAAGACAAAACTTACTGCATTACAAATCTTATTTATTGTAATATATTGATATTTCGTATTTTATGCCATAAAAATATTTTTGAACAGTCCTCAATGTTTTTCATTGAAAATGGGACAGGCCATTCATATCATTAAGAACCTAAAATTCGACAAAACATTTAATAAATTTTTAGATTTGTTAAATTTCAAAGCAAAGGATGAATCATCAAATGATGGAAAATAATTCCTGAAACTATGCTAAACTAATATTTAATAGCATTAGGGTGCTTGAACTAAATGATTTTTCAATTATTACTCCTTATTTGGTGTTTTATAGTTTAGTACGGCTAATGTCGCTCTTTAAAAAAAACTATCGTTTTCACATTGTTCTTCAACTCTTCTACCCCACCGATAATAATGAGTCGAGCAAATTTATCACCGTGTGAGAAAAACCAACCCGACTCGTGCTTCTTGTAAGCCTCCACAGGAACTACAATCCCATCTCCTTTGATAAAACAAGTAATCCGGACTATCAGATGACGTCTTCCATCCAGCGATGAAGGTTCTTTCCTGCAAAGGGAGCGAGACCTCGTTTTAACTGAGAGTCCATTAACATCGTAATGATACACGTGTTTTCCACGGAGCATTGAAACACCACGGAATACTTTATAAAACGCTTCCCATCCTCCTTTGAGGAATTAATTCCACCCGCGGTGCCTCACTCACCTCTTAATTTTACATATTAATCTTCCCCCTCCCACCGATACACTTTCTGCGCACTTCACTGTTCCAGAAATCAGCGCCCTCTTTTTACCTTTCCTACTTCGCATGGAAGTAAAAAGGTTTCTTCTCTCCATTTCTCCCTTTTTCTTCGATAAAAGTAGAGTACAACTTCATTCCCAGGACTTGCTCCCGAGTAAAGAATTCAAGCCCGTCCATTAGGGAAAGGAAAACCGTTACGTCGTAATTTAAACTTGTCCACTTATGAAGAAAAATGAAATTAGAGGTTGAATGGAGGTGAGGGTAGGGGATAGAGGAAAATATCGCCCGTTTCACTCCGGAACGGGCCCCCGAGATGAAGGAAAATTTACATAAGTGCTCGGAAAATTATCGATGATGCCCCACTTACCACGGGAACCATCTGCATGCAGATATATAGGTATACGCCGTGGGGGGAGGGTTGGGGGAGGGTTAGAGGGAGGGGAAGAGGTGGAAATGGTCGGCATCCGGAGCGATCGGTCGCGCCGCGCGAAAAGCGATTGCCTTTATGGAGCTAAGTGGAGGCGGCGTCTAGGTGCCCTGCAGCCACCCACGCAAAAGGGACTCCCTAAAACGACCTCACCCGATTAACTAAAAGGGCAGTAGTCTTGAACGGTTACAGCAGCTGTGATATTCAGATTAAGTCCCCGCTATCGTCGCTAATGGCGTGGAAAAGTATTTTCTAGGGGAGCGACAAGGGTTACGATGTTTTGAATACCAATGAGGGGCGTTTACTAATATACTATTTTAAAAAGTTAATAATGCTGAGAGAAACATGGCGTTCTAGCTTTCTGAGTTACTCAAAACATAGGACAAGAACTAAACGAACGCGGAATGTATTTGCACCGTCATTTTCCCGCAACTATCTGGTGACTAATGGCTTTGCCCTCTTCATTGCCCGATAGATCCGATCATTAAATTACTAGGCTCTTAATTATTAAGCGATATAACAGACATCTTGCGTAATTGTGTAATGGAAGGTTACTTATTTAATTTAGTTTTCATAATCATGCAAACTCTTTGAATGACAGACATTTTTTGCAACACAGCAACTCAGAAGCTCCCAGTAAACTTTAATACATCTCCAGTTAGACCTTTTCTCAATTTACATAAAATATTAAGGCTCTTAAAAGTATTTATTGTTTCATAAAGCAATCTGTTGCATTCTAATTAAGGAAATGAAATAATTGAAAGTGGCGCGGAGTATTAGAGAATAATTTAAGCATATTAGCCTCCTTGGCATTATAAAAAGGAACAGAAATTACCAAGATTTGGATTTTTTATGATCTATAGTAAGCCTAGATAATGTAATTACCAATTATGGTCCTGAACTGTACAGTATAAGTGTTATTGACTATCTCCTATCTGACCATCAAGGTATAAGCTTCACTTTTAATACTCAAATAACTCAAAAGATATATCCAAATAGAGGTAAAACCATAATTGTGAGGCCTATAACAATAGAAGGTTTAGAGAGTTTCCAACTGCTTCTATCTTGTATTGATTGGCATGGTTTTTGCACAGACTCTGTAGAACAAACATGTTTCTCAAGTTTTTTAGGTAATTTCCTAGGCATTTTTGAGCAATGCTTTCCTAAAAAAATTCTAAACTCTATCCCCACTAAAAATAAAAAAAATCTCTGGTATACTGGGGAGTTATTAGCTCTTAGAAATGATTTACTTAGTTACTATCACTCTTACAAAACCAGTGGAAGCCGGCATGACAAAGAGGCCTACTTGAAATACAAAAGAGATTATTATAATTTAGTTAGGTGTGCAAAAAATAATGCTTACAAGGATTTTATATTGAATGCAAAAAATAAACAAAAGGCAGCATGGAGTGTAATCAATCAAGAAGTTGGTCATGGTAATGGAAAAGAAAATCTTCCTTTCACCCCAGATGCTGTAAATAATTTTTTCTTAAAAGCTGTTGAAGACAATTTGTTCTCTCGAAAAGTTGATGCTGCCAATATTGGTAATATGCTGCAAAATCTTCCTCCGAATAATTTAAATTTTAAATGGAATTTTGTTACTCCACTTGATATTATATCGACTGTTAAAAAATTTAAAAAATCCAACAGTAAGGATATTTATGGTCTTTCTAACTCCCTAATAAAGGACATTATTGTGCTCATTGCGGAACCATTAGCAATGTTAGTCAATTTATGTTTTGAGACAGGAGATTTTCCAACAGCTCTAAAATATTCCAAAACAGTACCTGTCTACAAGAAAGGTGATAAAGATGATTTAGCTAACTACCGCCCCATTTCCATAGTCCCCGTTTTTGGTAAAATTTTTGAAGCTATTATGAAAGATCAAATATGTAATTTTTTTGAGTTAAATAATCTCTTTTCCAAATCCCAGTACGGCTTTCGATCTGGGAAATCTACAATTTTGGCAGTAGAGTCCATAGTTAATTATGTCATTAATGCATTTGAAGAAAAGGAATCAGTCTCAGTGACACTATGTGATCTTAGTAAGGCCTTCGACTGTGTTAATCATTCAATATTACTAACAAAGCTAGAATATTATGGTATTAAGGGAGTTGCACTGAAACTAATGAAGTCATATTTGGATGATCGCCACCAATTGGTTGAACTTGATGGCTGTCGGTCTGCAGCTCTTAAAGTAAAATGTGGTGTACCACAGGGCTCTGTGCTTGGCCCAGTACTTTTCATTATCATGATTAATGATTTGCCCTGTAATATGAAACCTAGATCTGTTTTATATGCTGATGACACTACTTTTGTACAAAAGTGTCAACATCCAGAAGATGCAAAGTTACGATCTAGCCCTACCCAAAAACAGGCTAAGGAATGGTTTGATGTTAATCATTTACAATTAAATACTAACAAAACTCAGCATATTGTGTGCAGTCTTAAATCAAAAACAACTAATATTGAAACTGCTAAAATACTAGGAATTTATATTGATACAAAACTTAATTGGGAGACTCACATCAGTCAGACCTGTAATAAACTTAGTAAAGCTGTTTATATGTTAAGAAAGCTCAACTTTATCATTTCAAATGAGTATCGTTTAACACTTTACCATGCCTTCTTTCAATGTCATTTGAATTATGGTGTTGAGTTATGGGGTCATTCCCCTCATGTTAAACAAATTTTGCTACTGCAAAAGAGAGCTATTCGCTCTCTTGCTAATATACCACCACGTGATTCCTGCAAACCTTTTTTTATTAGGTATAGAATCATGACTGTATTTTGTTTGTATATCTTTAAGGCTCTGATTCATGTGAAAGTTAATCTAGAAACTTACCAATTAAGATCCAACCTCCATAACTATTCCACAAGAGGTAAATCGAATCTAAATACTACTTATTGTAGATTGTCATCAACTTACAACACATTTCACAATATGAACATACGACTGAATAACTATCTGCCTACTCAGTTGAAATCAGATGGTATCCAGAGTTTCAAGAATAGGGTATATACCTGGTTACTTGCTCACCCACTTTACTCATTGGATGAATTCTTTTGTGACAATCTTCATCACATTTAAGAACTTATGTTTATATATTAAGTAATATTATGATTGACGACATTTAATATGGTTGTACCATTTTTAAAATGAATAAAGTATTATTATTATTATTATTATTATTATTATTAATCATTGTGAATATTAGCATAAAAATGTGAGAATAGAGCTAATTTTTAAGGCCCCGTTAACTTGGTTGCAAATAAAGTGTTAAAAATAATTTGTCCACGAATTTAAAAACAATTTGTGGTTCAATTACGTGCATCTCATGAAAATTCAACTCTCATTATCCACGCCAGGCATAACACATTTTAGCTAGAATATTCTTTCCTTCTGCACTGAGTACTCATAAAAACCGTGAGAACTCATTTTAAGTCATTAGTATGCAAAAATAAATACACATAGCATAAAAAAATTCATTTATGTATCACCGTAGCCAGAATTTTATCAATTTGTATTTTTTGTTTCCCAAATTTCTCTTTTCTTTCACGCACTCATGGCCAGGATTCATCTCAGATCAAGTGCCGCGATGGATAAAGATAAAGACCGCTCATATCCTCGCCGACCTACCTAAAAAAACAGCCCATCTCCAAATATCATTCCACAAACGAGCAACAGAACATCGCATTAGTGTCAGCGGACTCTTTTGTTATTCTAAGAAATCGCTCTAACAACACCCACAGAAAAAAATCCCTTTTTTCCATCGACTTCCGGTAATTTGCGAAGCATTTTCACGCGGGGATTACAGAGGGGACCGGGTGGAGGCGTGGAGAGGGTCCTAAGGACCACCACCACTCAACTAGATCCGTCCAGGCAGGAGAAGGACACGAATCCCCGAGGCGAGCGCCCTCCCTGACTTCAGCGGGCTGGCGGACGTTGAAGTCTCCCCCTGGTTTCAGCCGTTGATGTCTCCGGCCTCGACTAGTAAGCAAGTCGAAGAAAGCCGCGAGGGAGAGGGAGGGTCCAAGTGGTCCTAATGATGGCCCTAAGTGGTCTCGCACACTCATTCATCCAGTCCGTCTCCTCGTACCACATCCTCTAAACCGAGGCACCGAACGGAGTAACCTCGACAGCTGCCGTGACCCCTAGGGAGAATTTTCGACCCTCGCACCGTGCCGGTGTTGTTTCTACGATTGCCATCTCTAATGAGCCTCCCATTCCGTCATTTATTCTCGGAAAGGCGCAGGTAAAATAAGGATTCGCTCCTCTCTCTCGCTTCCCACGGCGGCTTTCGCCCACATCGACCCCGGAACGCGGGCGAACACTCGATTCACAATCATACCACGCTCTCCGTAGCCTTGCTCGCGAATCGAGTCGAGACGCAATCATAAAATTTCTCGTAGTCAGACAATTCCACAGGAAACTCGATATGAGCGCTGTCGATGGTGGCCAAACCCGTAATTTTGAAAGAATTTTTTCCCTTCCTTCCCAAATCCATCTTCAAGCTATTTCTCTTAATAAAAACCATATCTTCCATGTTGGTTTAGCGAAATTGTTTGAGGTTACGTTTTTCTAGGATTTAGGGAAGTGATTTTCGCAGAATATGACTTTTCTATCTGTCGCAAAATCACTTTTATGAGAATTGATTATCCCAAAACACTTAGTTTTGTTAGACCTAATGTTATGAACTTCACTGCTATCTTCTCACTCACAATCAACTATCCTAATTTTATCCTAAAAATGTCTCTCATGGTTACATAAAAGGTAGTTCACCTCATAATGAAAAAACAACTGTGTGATTTGATTCCCGGCTGAGGATGCTCCGACGATTTCGATTAGCATGCACCAATTAGAGCAAAAAGACACTTCTTTTAGCTGTATTCAGCATCTTTACATTGGGCACTGTACGTTAGACCTGATACGGTAATTCAGCAGTTCTTACTTTCAAGCATTTAAAAAAACTAATAAAAATTCCACTAGGCAAAATTGTTCTAAGGCCAATTCATTTTCCACCACCTTATAGTTATCGACATATTAATGCAGCTAAAGCTATTTTAAACGTTTCCATTTGAAAAAAATATTTCTCAGGCTTTTCAGAATGAATTAGGTGCATGCAGCAACCGTGATTCAATCATTTTGAGATTTTTCATCAAAACGTTTTCTAAATCTCACGTGAATCCATTAGTCAAGGCACTGCATTTGCGGGTCGAGCGAGCGTCGGAGGTGGAGCGATTACGGGTCACCGAAATTGAGAGCTAAAAACCCTTTTAAGTGAGGAAAGAGAGAAGGAAATCGTTTCGAATTACGCTGAATCCACCGAGCCCTCTCTCGAACCAAAATCCAATTACGGCCCGCCAAGGGCAGAGCTTTAATTCGTCAGCGCTAATGTCATCCCGAGGAAATTGCCGCTCTGTGGAAAAGAATAAGAGGAAGGCGAAGACGATGATTCGCTCCTCTGCACTCCCGCACCGCTTGGGTCATATCTCCCCCATCCGCTCTCACCGGCAATCACCTCAACAGCCATCATCGGGCGCAATTTCAGACCCTGTCCTCTTCCCCATCCCCCGAAACGCGAAGAGGAGGAGGAAAGGAAATGGAAACGGAGAGGAAGAAATCCTATTTCCTAGTGTATCATTGCTCTGCAATTACCCGGCGCCCGAACACGACCTTTGGAAGCGTGGTTTTCCTGCAACCAGACTCCAAAACCACCCACAGCAGGAAGATCACCTCTCTCTCATTCTCCTGCTCGACGTTTCCCTTACAGCCCCCTTCCCACACACCTTAGCCCCCTTCCATCGCCTCAAAACCCCCATAACCCGATTCCAACGAAGCAATGCTTTCCCACTGAGGTTCCACAGGACATCAGAGTTCTCATGGCGTCCCATACGGTTCCAAAGGATTTATTTACCGTAATGTTAATCATCAATGTTTTTCTAAGTAATCTGTAACTCCAGTATCTATAGAAGTATACTTTTTTCACGTTATTGCATGGAAGCGCAACTTTAGTATGCTAAATAAATGAGGTGGGCATGAGATACTTGATAATGGCATGTATAAAATAATAGGAAATATTTGGTGAGAAATAAGTCGGTCGAGAAAGAATGGGAATTTGATGAGAATTCGACAGACTAATATAGATAGAGAGAGTTTGATGAGATGTGATATGTATGAAAGAACTTTGTCTCGCTTTTTTGGCCTAAGTAAGAGAACTAGAAAGAGAGATAGGGCCGAAAAAAGTATTAATTCTACAGAGGCGAAAGTACTATGCAAAGACTTGGCAGTGTGGAGGAAATTAATAGAATGGAACAACTTCCTGAAATAGCTTACAACCAGGCTACTTTTTGTCTGCCTACTCCGAAAGGAAACAGTGTGAATGGTTAGTATGAAAGATTATAGACGGGCTATTCTCCTGAACTACGGTATGGGTGTTGCCTTACGTAAACTAAAAATGGTAAATTATTTCAATTTCATTACTATTATAATTGCTATCAACATAAAATAATATAATAATCAGGGTATGATTACTTATCTTACCCAAGGATATGAAGTTTACCGTAAAATTTGTCTGTAAAATTCTCTAACTCTCACCACCACAAGTATAAGCTGTAGATATATTATTTCAAAGACCCTTTTCATTAATTCCTATCTTCTCACAATATATATATTTTTCAATCACTTGGTAATTTTTTTCAAGATAAGGAATCCAAAATATGTTTTGAATTTGCCGACGTATTTTGATAAATGTTCAACCATCGTCTAAAACAATATACCTACACTTGTTTCTCACTTCCTTTTTGCTAGATAAAGATAACTTCAAGTGATCATAGTAGGGGGAAAACATTGTGAATTTATCTCTTATGTAAATCAAGCCAAATGAATCTTTCCTCTCAAAATGAATACATTTACTCTGGTAATGCCATTATCATGGGAATAATCACACAATTATCCATCGGAGAAAAGATATTCTGTACGTTAGTCTCAGGAGGACTCAGCTGGATGAACTGAATGCCATTTATAAATCTCCATACTAGCGTAACGTAGTACGAAGCATAGTGCAGCTCCAAATAGACGAGTCCCTTCAGAAATGATTCAATTAATACAAAATTGGACAATTAAAATCATTATTTTGCAAGTTCTGCATGACAAACGATGATAACATTTAATTTAAATTTGAAAGTCTTAATCCACTCTGAATAATTCTGATCAAAAAATTTGTAATATTTATCTGAAGTTTTATTGCCTGTCTGCCTATGGCTGACACGGGATTCTAAAATGATATGCCAGTGGCGTTGCTGGGCATATGAGCCTTTTGAAAGCCAAAATGTTATTGCTACGACCGCGGAATCAAACTTTATTCAGTCTCACTGAGTTTTCAAATATTTCATCCATGCCTCAAGGCGAATAATTAGCTGTAAAAAAAGTAAGCACTGGAATAAATTTATGTCCAACAAGAGCCTTTATGTGTGATATCGTTTTTCAATTCTCTAGCGATTCTTTAATTCCCTGCTTCCTCACGTAGTCACGAGGCTACTGGAAAACCATCATGGCTACTACTAAAGAATTCTTAATTCTTAAGTGATTTGCAAATTAACTGATGAAAATAATAACATTATTAGACATAAAATGAAGGAGGATTTGAAATTATACGATTTGCAGAGCAATAGCAGCGTAGAAAACTCCAACAAGTCAAAAAAACTCTATTTTGAAGATCTTTTACTTCAGCCATTTCTCTTCTTATCATACTTGCGTAAAAGTTCCTCCTGTAGCGCCGTTATCGAGGGACTCATACGATTTTAGGGTCATCGTTCCTTATTACTTATCTCCAAGGACTTCGTCAGGAAGTTGGAGGTGACTTCACAGATAATTTCTCAGAAAAATCGCACATCGAATCCTTTTTTTTGAATTAACGAAATTTATAATTTTTATAGTCGCGTTACGTTTAACTCTGCAATTAAGAGTGCCAATTGAGAAAATTTGCGTTTCAAACATTTTAAAATGTTGAACAAGATGCAGCAGTGTCTTCAATTAACATTATAAATTTTTATGTGAGTATATATTAAAAAGTAAATTCCAGCGATAAACAACATTTTTGGTAATTACTAAATATGAACACTATGCCTATACAAATGTAAGAGATAATATGATAAAATCACCGATACAGCTGAATAACCAGTCAAATTTCAATAAACATTGAGGACACCCTTCCTATTGGAACAGTAACCCACTATTCAGCTTTCTCATTGTGCGCCACAGTATTTTCCAAACCTATTTCGCATATGCCAAAACATTTTGATAGCACACGGCTAAAAATAAATTTTCTTAGATTCAATTTCATCGAAGGCAATGCCCTTAAAAAGCATACAGATGAAGTCATTGTATTATTCCAATCACCTCATCAGACTAACGTTTGCGATAAAAAGCTATCTACTAAACTACATTTTTCTGTCCATTTATCACTTAACGCGCGTCATGACCATCTGCGATACGCTACTTCCTCTGGGCCACATTTTGAAGCAGTTCCATCGCCTACCAATGACATTGCTTTGCATATTCACCATGATTCCCCATCTATTTCATTATTTTAATGAGTATTACGACTTTAATAACGCGTTAATTATACCAAGATGACGTATTGAATTGCTATCTGTCGTGTTTATAGTAAGGAATGCATCTGGTTTTTCCACGTGGCTTCTTGTTGGATTCCATATTCTTGGGAATCGGTCCTCTCCTCAGGTGAGGTTTTTTTAACAAACTCGAAGCCTTTAGGTGTTTCCAAAGCACTCGGATGACAATGAGTCGTTCTAATTTGTTATGACAATTATGTAGATCAAAAGGATCCGGTTCCTCCATAGGTAAGCTTTACAGCCAAAGGAGCCATCTTGCAGTAACATCCAATAGATTTATAATGAGGAAAACCACTTCTCCACCCAGCCCCGTATTTATAACTCGAGAAACCCAAAGGCAGCAGTACACAGCCTGCGGCCCAGCGCTGCTTATTAAGCGGGCCACCACTTTTTTTTGTTATGTGGACCGCGATCGTTAATGTCCATTATTTTTATAAAATTGTACAATATTAGTTCATTTTTCGAATTTGACTAATAAAAATGACTGAATTTAATTTAAAAATTCCTTTTTAATATTTAATTTATGCTTTATGTAACGTTATAAAATAATTCAAACGCATTAAGTTATTTCTCTATTTACGACATTTATCAAAATATGACTCCAACGATCGTATGCACCTACATCTACACAATACACCGCAAGCCACCGCAAGGGTGTGTGTCGGGGGATATTAAGACGCCCCCCATAAAGCAGCAAAACTAATGATTGCATGCCAATTCACACCCACAGAGATGTATATATTCGTGCAAAAGCCATTTTTAAATTACAAACTTGCGATTACATATACTAGCAGCTAACATACATATGCGCCTACGAATGTAACAGATGTCTACGAAGCGTTTAATATTGCCCTTGCTTGTAAATAAAATGTCTTTACTATTTCTTTTACAACTTTGATTTTTTACCATCATTTTTCCTGATTGTCCGAGTAAAGCAGGAATATTTTTATATGCACTGGTATACGTGTATATACGTTGTGTGGCTCGAGTAGATACGGACAAAAGTTTTTCATCACTGCTACTTTAGTTCTCCTACGTCTAAGTTTTCCTCGCAATATCCGAGCTGTGGGAGTTTTTGAGGAGTTAATACCAAAACTAACGGAGAATATCTCAGGAGACCCCTGAATAGGCTCCCAGGGATGGGACACGACCATAAATGTTGGCCTTTGAAATCCCACCCCAACTGACTACGATTCCCCTGGAGGCAAAACCCTGACTCTTTACTGGAACACCGCGGGAAACAAGGATGAAAAGTCGGGTAGGGGTGAGTGGTGTAGTCAGGCCCCCAGGGTATGTCACACCTGCCCGCCCTCCCTATCGCTTCACCGCGCACGTAAACACGAGATAGCGTGGGGATGAGATGGATGGATGGATGGGTGGGTGGGGGAGGGGGAATTGACGGAGTCAACCGCCAATTGACTGTGCACTGTGCCTCTTAGGTTCTCCCAGTCAGTCAGTCAGTTCCGTGGGCAATGGGGAGAGAGCCACAAAAGTGAACCCTCGGTCGGGGGGAGGGCATTAACTCGATCGAACACGAAACTTATTCCTGCCCCGTTCCAATTAACTATCACTCGGTCGTTCGTTTCCGGTCCTTCTCGAGGGGGCTGACGACGATGATGCCGCCCACCACCCACGCCCCCTGCCGCCACGGTCAGGTGCGTCGCGCACCACAATCACCACCACCACCATCCCCCCCCCAGTTCCCTCCCTCCCACAAACAAGAGATCCGTAACTCTCGTTGTCATGGATAAGGAACGCATGCGCAGGGTGGTGGATGGGATGGGGTTGTCGGTGGGGAAGGGAAAAAGCCACGTGCCCCCAACCATCCCCTCCTCTTATCCTATACGCTCGTTTGGGATGAGGGGTGTGCGTCACTTCCGGCAGTAGTGACGCGGAGAAGTCCCGGGGAAGGGAGGGAGAGAAGGGGATATAGGGCCAGGGGTGTTAAACATTCATATATTATCGCCTCGTTTTCGTGGTGTGCGGTGGTAAAATACACGCAAATTCACTTTGGGGTGTCTGATAAATTAAAAGCGTAACGGCCTTTATGAAAATGCAGTAATTTACGTAAGAGGGCATCGATTAAAAAAATTGTCAAATTTGAGAGGAAAGAAGAACCTCGTTCGTCGATTAGCAATGTAATAGTTAAAAATTTCTGTGACGGAAGGTTACGATCGTGCAGTGCTACTTGCTTCAGCGAGAAAAAAATTCTAAGTACCAAAATACATCGGCGGGTTGGACTGAAGTTCGTTCGCAATTGAAAACATAGATTGCGTAATACTCTATTTTTAAATTGAATGATCAGTTTTCCCACTTAATCGATCAGCGACATAGGCTCCGGTTTCAAAGATTTCGAGTCAATTTTCATGGGCTTGTAAATTAACCGTTAAATTGAGAACTAATTCATTAAGACGCTTATTACTACTCTACATTCTACACGTAGTCATTTAAGCAGTTTTACTTTAAATCTGAGGCTACACAAATCAAGTCGGTCACTGACCTCAGGGTCCGCGTTCTGATCTTGACGTCTTCAGCATTGACCAAGCTGCGTGATTTTTTTAGGAAGCAGAACTTGTTGGAAAAAATTAAGCGAAACAGGGTAGGTAGCTGTCCCTCTTACTTTACGTTATGAATCACACCTATCCTTGGTCCTTGCACGAAGTAATATCAATTATCGATCACATCCCAATGGTAGATAACTGTTGTTTGGTATATCAAATCTGCACCTATTTATGGCACATATGAATTCACTAATGTGTCTCAGAGGAGGAGGGCATTTAATAATTTATGAAAAAAATGGCAATTTTTAGAGCTCCTCTTTTCCTCATTCATTTATCATTGTATAGTGAATCTGCAAATATAATTATGGAAAGCTTTCATCATACTTAGCAACGTGTCACTCAGTTGGATCGACTTCTACTGATAGGAAGATGCAATTAAATAGCTCTTTCTCGCAAGAGTAAATGGAGGAGAGTACAAGATTACCAGTTACATCAAGGATCCAGCTCATGACAGCTACTTCAGTTACTCATGAAGCGTGAGAGGTCTTGAACATTATTTAAGACAAAATAATCCCATACCACTTTACAACTAGTTATAACAAAGTGAAGATGCTCTCACACTCTTTCACCGTTTATTGCCTTAGTAAAAGGTGTATTTGAGGTATGATTCTACATCTGCGTATACGCCGTAAAGTGCAAGGCACTCAGGAAGCGTGTAAGCAGAGTGTGTGAGGTCACCAATCTTTATTAACTCAATGGGTAAGTTTTCGAATTAAGCTGCTCGTAGCTTGGTACATCGGCCGTAGTGATATTTTCGTTGTCTAGTTTTTTTTGGAATCGCAAATTTTAAAGAGGGAAGGAAGAGCGCCGAATCTATTGGTGGTGCAGTCTATTTCATTTTTCTTTTCTGAATGGTCCAATCTGCCGAAATAATGTGGGGCTTTGATGAATTATTCGGTGTCATAGGTTGAATTGCGTGTCTTGTATTTTTATAATAGCCTTAGTCCCACCTTCTCTCTACGTGGTTGAAGGGAATCCCATCCTAGTCTATATATTAACCGTGTTACACTCAATTTCTTATCGTAGCATTGCTTCACAAATCTAGCGGTCCTTCTTTAAAACTTTTATATCTTCTTAATCAGTTTCAACTTCGGTGGGTGCGGTAAAATACATGTCGTGTATTCCGTATGAGGCCTCACCTAAGCCCCCCCTAGTGATTCTACTTTATTTGTCATCGAAATAAAACCGGTCATCTTCACAACGTACATAACGGAAGAAATGAGAAAAACCGTCTAAAATTATCTATGTATTATTATTTTTGATGAATTTCCCATTACCAAAACTACTGTATTATTACCTCTAAGTTTTTTAAAATTTCAATAAATGCACTACTTAAGAAGGAGAGATGTTTCAATCTAATTTTGGGTGAGTTGCCCGTAAATTAGCGAACGTTTTGGGCAGGCAGAACTCCATTTTGTAGAGTTATCATAAGCACAGTTTCACGTCATGCCATTCACAGAAATAGGGTAATTACGCATAGGGGCTATTAAGGGGTTATCCAACGTGTGCAAGGGTTTGAACGAAAACTTATTTAGAATGAAAAAATAAAACGGCGTCATTAAATTTGATCAATAGTTGTAAATATCAGGCGAGTAAAACAAATCGAAGTGTTAAAAATTTAACACTGTAAATAATAAGTTTATACAAATAGTTAATAAAATAAGTTCAGTAAAAAGGCTGTTACTGACGGACTCCTGCATTTACTTGACCTGTAGGTCATCTTATCTATCAACATCTAATACAAACATTTTTAACACGATACCTTGATAAAATGACGCGTAAATTTTATTTAGCTATAGCACGTTATTTGAGGTTTTACTGAATATGTTTTTCATTTTCCCTACCTCTCCAATATCCTCCCTTATCATTTACCCTCCACACATGCTGCTTGAACCCCCTGCCATACAACTTCTTGGTGAATATTTATGTTGGGTTATTTATGTAGATGTAGTATGGCACAATGTCCCTATTGTTTACCATTGAATAAATGTAATCCGATATGTATCTCGTATGCAAACTTTTATTATGGACATTCCTGGATATCCAGTCGGGAGGTACGTGCAAACATAAATACTGCAAAATACCCACGGAGGAAAATTAACGCGGCACCTCCTACTTCCGATGCCCGGAATCCGATGTTTCATTCACTCACTGCCATTCCCTTACCATTCCAGGTCTGGTTCCAGAACCGGAGGGCTAAGTGGAGGAAGCAGGAGAAGGTGGGACCTCAGGGGCACCCGTACGGGCCTTTCGGCGTCGTGGGGGCCACCTCACCCCTGGCGCCCGCCAACATGGTGCCCTCGTCGGCGTCCGCCCCCTCGTCCGCCGTGCCACCCTCCGGCCCCCCGCACCCGTTCTCGCCAACCTCCTCGAGTGCCCCATCTTCCCTGCCCGCCCACCACCTCCACCACGCCCACCACCACCACCATGCCCCTCGCCCCCCGCCGCCCCCGTTCCCCTCTTTCCTCACCGCCGGGGGCAAACATTTCGACTTCCTACCCTCCCCGCCCCCGTCCTTCGTGCCCCTCCTCCCCCCACCCCCCTTCCTTCCCCCCGGCTACCGCCCCGCCCCCCTCCATCACCTCCACGCCCACCCCACGCCTTTCCATGCCCTCCTCGCCAACCTCCACCACGCCCGCCCCCCACCGCCCCCCGCCCTCCACCACGCCCTACACCTCCCCGACCACAAGATCATGCTCCCCGAGGAGTACTCAGCCCTGTTTGCCGCCGCCCTCGCCCCAGGCCGGCCCCCGGACCCGACTGCCACCGCCGCTGCCCCCTCGCCCCCAGAGGTTGTCGTCCGGGCCCCACAGCCGCCCCCAAGGGCACCCGCACCCACGCCATCACCCCCGTCCGCCCCCGAGATGGATCGCCGCTCGTCGAGTATCGCGGCGCTGCGCCTTAAAGCAAGGGAGCACGAGATGCGGCTGCTGGAGCGGCAGCGGAGGGCGGAGAGTGACGAGGGGGGTGACTCCTCCAGCTGAGGGGAGACGCCCACTCCAGCGAGCTGGAGGGCTCCCCCTTTGTTCCAACCGGGGGAGCTGTTCACAACGGTCTCTCTCAAGCCGCCTCCGCCTCGAGCGAAAGCCCTCTACCCTCGATGACGCCCCCTGGACGGCGAAGACCCTCGGGTCCAACCGATACTCTGCGGGAGATCCATGTGCTTCGCTTCCATTCGCCCTTTATCAGTAGTGTGCCGTCCTCCGTCCAATGTGAACAATGATGGGAGGTTGCTGGTTATCACCGCCTGGACAACTTTCAAATGGAAATGTGTGTTCCCTATTGCATTCCGAGTAATGTACGCGAATCAGTGGCCCTCGGTATCGAATGACAAATGAAATCTATGCCCTCCCAACCTAGAGCTTTCGTTCTTGTCACACATTTCAAATGCACTCAAAGAGTTCTGTCTTTACCACATCCTAATATATTTTTCGTGAATATTCACTTGGAGAAAACTGTATCTTCGCATGTGGAGAAAGGTGGTGGAAGAGAAGGTAATAATGAACGGGAGGGAGGATTCGTTCTTTGTTCACTACCTTCCCGTCCCTCACATTTCAAGCTGTCTGGCGCCAATATTGTAATCGTTAATTGGCAAGTTTACATGAAGACTTTTGGAGGTTTATGTAATTTGACTAATTGCTGTAATAAAACATTATTTTTGGCCTCCGCCGCCCAAGATAAGTAAGTCAAAGAAAGATTATTGATTTCATAGACGCCAGTAAATATTAAAATTATCTTCAAAATCTAATATACAATGTTTTCTTGACTCAAGACGTCTCGAGTGATGGAATCTCTTCAAGTTTGAACTGTCACGTACAGATAATAGAGATAACAATTATCCATAAATGAATATTTCAGCATCACTTGCCTCTTTTTGCATCAAAATCAAGGGGAAAAAGTGAAGCAAAAAAAATGGATACATATATTCATCATCAAATTGAGATGGAAAATTTGAAGGAAGTTGTACTGATGACTCCTTAAGCATGCACGCCTAAAGAAAATTTTCACGAATTCTGGACAGTACGCATTTCTCAAAGTCAGTCAAACCAAATTCCCAGTTTTATCACGTACAAAATCTTCATTTTCAAATATGCTTGCTTCTTTTTTACTGCATTTATCACCAGACAGGAAGCAATTACATCACTCTAATCTTAGTATGTCGATTCCGCCCATCATCACTTTACGCCAATGAAAGCGGCCCTGTTAATCAGGAGCTATCTTTATTTGCGATCTCGGAAAATCACCAATGAAGGGTAATTGCACACATTCATCCTAGCACATTTTTAAAATAACTGGTAATTCATAAGAACCTGGGAAAGGTTATATTTTCCCATGTGGTTTCACTGAATGGCCTCGGTTGCTTATTGTATTCATCCTGACGTCAGGAGTGGCCGATCCAGACATATTTAATGAGTAGAAATCCCAGAACACTTCTCGTGATCTAATTCCTTTAATAGATCCAAATTATACTTAAAAAACATCCAAAAATAATCACGCTGCCCGTAGTCGGCTGAATGTGAATTCTCGAATTAATTCGTATTGAAAATGAGGTATTTATTTCAGCAAGTCTAAATTTCACTAATGATGTTTCAAACAATATAGCCAACTATTAAATTTCTGGGTAGCGGAGAAGATAATTTTACGAAAGACATTAATGGCATGACTGGAGTGGTGCTTTCCATTTTCAAGTGTTAATTGAAGGAAAAAATTTCTCCAAACGTAACAACCGCTCCTGGATAATAGGCGCGAATTAGATTTTGTACAATGAAATGTGTGCCTTACCCTATCCCACGCTGTAGTAAAACACATCAGGTCCGTCCACAATTGTGCCTAGGTGAATTTTGCCGATGATACCCCAAATGTGAAAGAATAGCGTGTCTACCGCCATGCTCTGGACAGGGTGGAGACTAAACTATTAGACTCTAAAGCAGAGTGAGTAAAACCTCGGTCCTGCCAAACTTTTTCGCACTAATGAAAGCAATACTAACCGAAACGTAGTAAAATTTACTTAATATTAGCAATAAAAAGCAAATTACTTAATACTTTATCATGGGTGGAACAATTACGAGTTCCGATGCAAACGTTTGTGTGAGTGTGTGTTTTACAATAGTAAACAACGCTGATTGACTTATATGTGCGTGTGTGTGTGTGTGTGTTGAACAATTAGTAAAAAGAATTTACAATGTTTTGAGGAATGATATTTTGTAACGAGTTACTTGGCAACGAGAGCGTTCAACGTGTGAAGAACGAATGAATACACGGACAATTACAGCTAAAATAAAAAATTTTATGTAAATACGAGAAATGTTAATTACTACTACAGATATGCTAAAGTTAGTAAATATTTTAATATGCGGCAATAAATAAATATTTGAAAAGTAAAAAGTACACTTTATTTCACTTCATCCATACACAATGATATATATATATATATATATATATATATATATATATATATATATATATATATATATATATATATATTTATATATATATATATATATACATATACACACACACACATTCAAACACCAATTCCCGCCAAACGGCGAACAAATACTCATTTCTATAGAAACATATATGGAAAAGTCCGTATATCTGTTTCTATAGAAATGAGTATATATACATATATATATATATTTTTTTTTTTTTGCACAAGTATAGTGTATGAAAGTCTCACGGACATGAATAATAATACAAACGAAGGAGCGAGTTGTTTTGTTGGCTAACGTCCTATCCCTCCTTTATTTGAAAAACTGTACTAATATGTATATGATATATATTTAAAAAGAGTGGTAACGATTTTTTTAAACAATGCCAATGAAAATTGTTCTCGTATACGATACACCCCGACGCCTATAGATGCTTTGCATCATCCTTAGCAGTATGAATGCATGTATATTTCTTTAGGTTTCTGGCGGAGTACTTGAGCAACGGCCGGCAAAGGGTAAGTAGGGTTGAGTACAGATGACAAATATGCAAAGAGGAGAGGATTGGGATAGAGAGCATTAATCAATGGTGGTATATTTTGAGACAGAAGGGATAGAGGGTGGAGAAAGAAGGATTTAGAATACAGGGTGATAGATGGGGATAGAGGATTTATCTGGAAGATGGCGGAAAGGGAATAGGAGTGTTTGGTGGAGAATAAATGCGAGCCGTGACAAGTGGATGATAAGGAATGAAAAAGAATTTAAGATGAAGGAAGTAAGTTCCCGAGTGGAATGAATGAATAGGATGAGATGTTTGGACATTTCAACCGTTGGTAACGACGCTCAAGAGTGACTGAAGCCCTGCGTGACAAAGTATGAATATCTTTCCTTCCATTTAATGAAAAATGTGGTCCTAAGATATCTATAAATCTTTTACAGGGGCACATGCGTAAAGAACACGCCCTAAATCGTGAGATTTATTTCACTAAAAGTTTCAAAAATGAAGTTATCCAATCCCAAACCACCGCTATTTACTCCTGGCTGAATGTTAGCTTCTTTGCGTAAAGTAGAAGACATGGGAGATGCTCCGATGGGAATATCTCGCAAATTATCTTCGAGTAAGCTGTTTGGCGTGTGAAATCCGCATATTAGTGTGAGAGAGGCAGCTATGATCATTTTCCATCTACCTCGTTGCGCTGCCCGACCACTGAAAGTTCACGTGGCGTTCGTTTAGCAAAAGGTTTCCAAAGAAATAAACGGTAACCGATCTTGGGAACCCTCTGTGACCCTACCGACGTCCGAGTCAGTCCCGGACGATTTTTTAAATCTATTTAAGTTTTGATTTCGTCCACCTTCTGATCTGTCAACTGACTGCTGAATTGACTTACTAAAGTGCTCATTGAATTAAGTTAAATGTCGCTCTACTGCTTACCCTTATGAAAAGGGGGTGAAACAATTGCGTTGTGTATTAGTAGAGATTTCTTTTCATTGATTAATTTGTGCATATGATCTGCAAGGAAAGTCAATGTTGAATAACTATTTTCAAATTGGTGAAAGGTTAAACTTATGTTAAAAAATACAAAGTCAATTGTAAAAATTGTTTGAAAACTTGAAAAGTTTCTTTTTTATTGGATATTTTTGAGAAAATTTCCCAATTGTTTTAGTTTGAACGTCCAAAGTAAACGTAATACCATGAAGGATTTCTACAATTTTTAAAAAGTTTGATGATATTTGGTAAATAGAGAGAAAATACCTCCCACAAGGCACAATCTCAGCAGAACGCATGTAAAAACATAATGATGGTTAATGCATAAACCCCCAATGTAAGATATACCCTCTGGGCATAAAATTTTTCGAAGAAAAATAAAAATTCTGGAGGTCTTTTCTAAGACCAGTCAAAAATACAGAGAAAATTAATCTTTGGCTGGATTTGCCAACATATATTTACCATGCCACTCTTGAATGACAAACAAAATATACCCTGGGACAGCATACAAAGCTATTCATACGAATGTAAATAAAAATAACGTAAAGGAAGTTGAAGAATGGAAGAAGTAAAATAGCATCCAACGAAACACATTATATGTGTGTATTGATGATTTAAATAGTTGATCAATAACCTTAGGGTGGCCATGAATATCTGTTTCGAAAAGTAAGGTCTATTTTTTTTAATGAAAAATCAAATTTATTCTCAACTTTGTCAACATCGTTTGAGACGGTTGAGTATTTAGCTATTTTTCTACATAGTTGCCTGGACGATCGATCACTTTTTGCAAATTTGTTAGCAGCTTTTTTAATACCGGTATCGTACCTTTCTCCCACCGCGTCATGAAGCCAACTGACGACTGCTTCTTGAACTTCCTCGTCTGACTTGCATTTCTGTCCTCCAAGCTGTTTTTTGAGAGCGGGAAACAAATGATAGTCACTGGGAGCAACGTCCGGGCTGTAAGCAAGGTGGTCTATGATATCCCAGCCGAATCCATTGAGTAGGGTGGTCGTTTGATGTGACACATGTGGACGTGCATTTCATGATGCTGACACGCTTCTTTGGTGAGACACCTTGCTGTAACCGAGGACCTCTGACACAATATTCTGCACGGAGAAGTAGCCACTCTCTTCATAAAGGCCTTCCTTTATCTCATGAAGGGTAATTCTCCGGTTATTGCGCACCATCTCGTCAATTGGAGCCATCGTTGATTCCGGAAAACTCGGTTGCCCCGACCGCTGCTCATCGTGGACGTTTTCCAGGCCATCAAAAAACTCCCTGCACCACTTCCGCACATTTTTGATGTCCATACACTTCTCACCGTACACTTCCACAAAATGGCGATGAATTTATATCGGAGAAGCAGTCGTCAGTTGGCTTCGCGACGCGGCGGGAGAAAGGTACGACGCCGGTATTAAAAATCTGCTTACAAGGATGCAAAACGTGATTTATCGTCAAGGCGACTATGTAGAAAAATAGGAAAATGCTCAACCTTTCCAACAGTGTACGCAAAGTTGAGAATAAATGAGATTTTTCATGAAAGAAATAGGAGACCTTACTTTTCGGATCGCCCTCTTCTATACGCATAGAATTTCTTAGGTTTGTGCGACGGCACTTTTTGTAAAGAGATGCTTTCGTTAAAAAAATCTGAAACCGATATTTAAAAACGTCCATGTTCCCAATTTCTACCCTTAGACTCGACATTTTACGACTTCAAATTATCAATCAAATTACCACGCCGAACAATCTTCCTTACTCAGCTGGACCGTCGCCGTAATTAATTGCCATGTGGAATCCCTTCACACCAAGACTCCACCGTTATCCACCTGCCCACAGGTGTAAACAAACTAATTTCATTAATTTTCTTCCTCTAATTCCCACATAATCGTCGATCGAACACCGCCAAAGGAAGCCAAATCAAAAAAGCTTGTCATTTTCTTCCGACGGAATACTTTGCAAATTGTTTTGGTTTATGGCCAAATAATTTAATGCCATGTGCAATTAATGCACTGGGAGTTGAAGGAAAAAAAACATAAATTATGGCCATGATTTATTTTATGCAAGGTTTTAAGCATCGGAACGTTACGTTTAACGTTCTTACGATCAGACGATTAAATAATTTCTGAAAAACTCCAAATGATACTAAAATGACACCTCAAGATTGTTTCCTGGGAAATCCATTCGTCCAGGTTGCGGAGTATCGACGCAGTTATGGAGACGAAATATACAAATAGAAATACTAACGCTCCACGTAGTCTCCTGATGACAGACCAAGGTTTAAATAGCAATAGAAACTTGAAAGTGGAATAGGAAGAAAAGTTAGAAAAATTGATTCCTTTAAAGATATTGTCTTTTAAGAGCTTAGGTATGGTAGCTATCGAAGAATATGTTATTTATTTTTCGATTTCATGAAATAAGACTTCATCTATAAAACAGCTAATATGGAAAAAAATTAAGGAGTTGCAAATTATACATAATTGCTTTATATCTAACTCAATTATTTTCTTAAAATTGACGACCATTAATTTGAAATTACCACAGAGGCTATAAAAACTTTAATTCTTAAAGAAATGTACTTAATTGCTCGAATCAGTGACACAATGCCTAAATGGTCTCCACTTATTAATTAGATTTAGCTCCAGCATTCCCATTAGAAAAAAAGCATGCAAAAACGTGTCGATTGCACTTTTTTGTGTAAAATCTCTTACAAACTAGCATACATAGATATCCATTTCATCAACGGTCGAAGAACATCAAAGTCTGTTGCTAGAATGAGACGGCGATATCTAGTGCGTACCCTATTTCTATCGATGATTGCTAGAAAAATGTTGTTAATTTTATTATTTTGAACTTCGAACTATCTGGCGAAAATATCATATAACTTATTTTTAAGGAGTCTCGTCTTTGAAGCACCACCTATGAATTGCTTACTTTCTCCTACTAGCTGGCTTGGGCGACATTCCTACAAATTAACACCTTCACGGCATGTCTTTTTATTTATCCGTTTGCACTATGCTGCGTCTGGTAAAAATTCTGCCATTAGTCCACCGATTACGTAAATTAGCTCATGCAACAACTCCCTCTCAATGACAACGCCTTCATGTAGCATGATATAGCAAAGCACACTCGATACTTTCGAAATTGGCAGTTCTTTTTATGGTAATAAGGGCACATAGATAGCACGTCATTAAGAAAATGTATAGAAATCTTTCCTAAATACGGAGAACTGTCGTTTCCATAATAGAAAAAATACTTCCCACATACACAATATTTACGCTCAGTGTTTCAGACGTCAATGTACTCATGGCCGAGGACAAGACGTGGGCTTCCCACAGAGAAGGACCAGGTTCAAGTCCTGAAGACAACAAATATTTTTATTGGTATCCCGATCCCTAATTGAGATCCTTTGTGGATAATATTGTATGTTGTCACCATTTATAAAAAATATATATATATTATATATATATGTAATATATATATATATATATATATATATATATATTTATATATAATATAAATATAATATTATATTATATATAATATATATATATATTATATTATATATATATATATTCATATATGAATATATTCATTCACATGAATGAAGGTATAAGGAAAATGGCTAGGAACACAAAAAAGGACAAGCACAGAATAGGTGGGTAAGGCGGAATCGAGCAGATCACAAGTGCTCAAATATTTCCTTGACCGGGACTTGAACCACAGATCTTTCCACTTGCCGGGCTGATGCTCTAATCACTTGAGCTATCGAGGAATGTAATTTACACTGAAATCTGCGGGGGGTTAACGCAACCTAGTGCCCCGATTCTTTCGCCAGTAGATGGCGCTAGGTATATATATATATATATATATATATATATATATATATATATATATAATATATATATATATATATATATATATATATATATATATATATATATATAAATAAATAAATATATATATATATAACGATTGTCCGGAAAAACTCATACGAGCGGCACAATAATGGGCTGACACAACATAACACAAATAGAAAAGAATAGACACATATAAAAGAACACTTACACGGTAAATTGTTCGAGCTTTCGGCCCTCTCAGGGGCCTTCTTCAAGAGAGACTGAAAATATGCTATGGATCAGGAGAGGGGAAAGAGTTATGGGCGTGGAGGGGAGGTGTGGAGGGGAGGTGTGGAGGGAATGCTGGGAGGGAAATTAAATATGGCGGTTAAGGGTGGGAATTTTGAAGGAACGGAAGGATAGTATGTAGGCGGATTCACGAGTTCTCACCTCTATGTTGGTAGCTGAATCAGGTAGGGATTCTAGGATGCTGAGGGAAAAACACTGGTCGAATGAAAGGTTGTGGGAATTAGCGTGTGAAGGGATAGGAAGAGAAGAGAGTGAGGCAGAATTACAGGAGTACCGGTGATTATTCATTCGGATGGATAAGGGGGTAATGCATTCACCTATGTAGAAGGAAACGCTCGATTCCTAACTCTCTCTCTATCCGCGGATACCGAATTTGCAACACCACAGCCACTCTCAACAAATACCTTGCCAATCTACACCTTGCACTCCTCAAACGCGGTTACCCAGAAAAGTTGCTACGAAATAAAATCCACCGTTCCACCCGACCACACACACCACACAATAACAAGCCCACATCTGACGCAGGACTCAACCTTTGCACCACCTATTACCCCGGATCACACAGACTGAAAACCCTCCTTAAAGAACTGTTTCCAATTTTACATGACAATGACGCGACCTCATCCTTACTACCCCAATGCCCATCTATCGCATACAGACGACCCGCCAATCTCAAAAACCTTCTGAGATCCACCAACCCTTTGGCGCCCCCCCGTGACAAATTTCCCAATATTTCCCCAACTTGCAACCGCCCCCGATGTAAAACCTGTCCTCTTATTATGCCTACTCCCCTCTCCCTACATCCCCTCATAGCCCCCCCACCTCGTTCCCACGCTAATTGCCTCTCAAAAAATATTATTTATCTTTTATCATGCAAACATTGCACTTCCTTCTACATACGCACACAACAGCAGACGAATAAATACCCTCATCCATGCACGCATGTTCCAGTCGTACACGCTTACATTTGGGGGATCGAGATGGTGCGGGGGCTAACGTACTGGCTTCCCACCCTGAGGGCGCGGGTTCAAATCCCGGCGGTGTTGAATATTTTTCAGAGGTGTCTCGATCCCTACTTGAGGTGCTTTGTGGAGGGCACTTTGAGTGAGTACGCCGTCCGTCGGATGGGACGTTAAGCTGCGGACCCCTTGGCGCCTTTCGTAAAGAGTAGGCTAATGCCGACGCCGGGTTTCTCTCCACCCTTCATCCTTTCCTGTCCTTCCCCTATGGCGCAAATGACCTTAGCTGTCGGTCGCCTCCCCTCAAAACTACTACTACTACTACTACCGACCTTCGGGTTGATTACTGTGTTTATGGTGGTTTATATATATATATATATATATATATATATATATATATATATATATATATATATTATACAAACCAATAAATACACAAAAACATTGTATATGTGTGTGTAACTTTAAGAATGCTTAAGTATTATAGCGTAGTATTTGTAAAGAAGTGGTATAATTTAGTTTGGAGTAAAAACCAAAACATTGCGCAAGAAAGATTGCGGAAACCGAAAGTATCCTCTATTTATCGTTAGATATCGTTGTGGAAATGCAATGGTACGGGCCAAAGAGAACTTAATGAGAAGGCGAAACTCTATTCTTGATAATTATTGCCATTTTGATTAATTATTTAAATTCTTTTTCAAATTAACTTCACAAAAAAGGCCAACTTAAATTTTTTAGCAAGTAGGGCAGCTTCCGTTTGTGTCTTTTGTTTTCTGAAGACCGCAGCTTCCCGGCACTCAAGCGGTGTAGACGACAGGTTCACGTCACACCACTGCGTCATCATTGGACGAAATATTGACTTTAGCCAAAAGTAAAGTTATAACACCTTCACATCAAACCCCTAAATAAAATAATACATCCTTCGATGAAACTTTTAAACTACCCCCATCAGAGTGCTGATATTCCAACCTGCGGTAAGCAGTTTAAACGGCAATTGCGGCACTGGAAAATTTCATTTCCAGGCCGAAGGCCGAGGTCAAATCTTCCAGGCATAACATATGCGCATATTGAGGACAAAGCAGTCTTCTTGATGCGTAATAACTAGCCGGATAGCCACTTCGCGGTCATCGAATGGAATTAATCCACTGCAATTATTATAATAGCAAGTGGATTGCAAATATTCAGCAACCCGGGAGATAGAGTAATTATTTTATGAAGTAGCTGGATGAGTGGGATGAGTACTTCGGAATCTTATAAAGATTAATATATTTATTATTCCTGAAATTATGTTCGAGTAACACGAAGCAACCAACTAAAGTTATTAATTCTCGACAGATTTTGTGTCATAAAATTAGCGAGGATGGTTGAAGCTACAGGGAACGGTACCACCAGCCCTTTTAAGTACATTGTGAAAACAGGCCATTAAAAAAATACGAAAAAAGGCTTGGTTGACGCATACACATCGTGTACTTTGTCCGGCAGCCCTTTTAGTTGTCGCTCGGGGCACTCTGCCCCCCGCCCGCCCTGCGTTGCCCCCACCATCCAAGACGACACCGAAATTTGCATACGCATCACTAATATTTTGTACGTAAGATTACAAGTTATGTAGATTTTTGTGATAAAATTGTGTTAAAGTTGATTCAAACAACTCATAGGTATACCAAATACTATTAATACAACTGAAATACAAATTTTACAAAATTACAAGAAACACGCATGAAAAAATAAAATTTCGAAAAAACATAGGTGTACTCAACATATGTCTTGCAGCCATATGTACAGAGAACCAGAGAGAAGCGAATGGATTCTGCTTTTGTTAAAAGAGTCACGGTAAATAATATTTTCACCAGCATAAAATCGTCATCAGGCACTGATTGTTGCTGCAATTAATTTGACAGCAACTTTTCCCATTTTACCTTCCTTATATTTGTGTTACTTAAACTTTCATTAACCATCATAAACCTGTTAAAATTCATGAAACCAAAACTGTAGGAATGGAATCCTTAAGTGCTCAGATATGTTTTTAGAGCCTTTGTGACAAAAATCCGTAAAGATGGCTCTACAAGAGACAATATAAAACTTCTTATTTTCAATATGAATGGTTAGACAATTGTATTAGAGAAAGTTCGAATATATTAAATGATTGTATTTCGATCTAAATTGGAAGGTTCCAATTTTGTAATGCAATGGCAAAGAAGATGTAATTTGACGAGAGATCTCTTGCTGACTAGGACTGGTGCTTCAAGGATGTACCACCAGTTGCGTAGATTGAGCTATACTAAGCTTTCAAAACCGATCGTTAAAGAGCACAACAGCTGAAAGACGAAAATCTAATTTGTTTATATGATCGGATTAAACAATAATCTCCAAGTTAAGTTAACGTTCACATTAATAACGACTGTATTTGACAAGACATTTTAAAACTGGGACTTAGTGAACTAAGAGGGGCTTCACACAACGAATGGGTCACTTTGTCAATAAAGGGAATATAAAATGAATTATATCCACTAACTATTCATGAATTCAATCGGTTAAAGCTTTTGCGGTCTTTTAACGTAAAAAATACTGCTTTTCGCGTTTGAATTAGGACGCCTCACTCACGTTTCTTCTCCTCTGCTGAAGACACCGTTACCAGTGTTTGTTAGCCATGACGAATAAAAACCTAAAAAGGGACTCTAAAATGCACGTCCAATGCCGAAGAAAAGTATTTTTTTAAAACTATTTTAGGCAGTTTTAAAAACACACACAAACACCCAAGTCCTCAAAATCGGGAAACCGGGGTTAAGGTATTCATTTCCGGAAAATTTCCAATTATTTGCATTTGAATTGTTGTCCTCTTTTAGGGGATTTTTATATGGAATAGGATTTCAAAAATAATGGATAAAAAAATTAAAATCTCAATAGGAAGGTCATAGCGATAGTTCAAGTGGTTTTCGGGGTTATTTTGTGGAACTGCTTCCTGGTTTAAAGAGCTCAAAATACTTCGTCATTTCACATTACGTATAAAATATTGCTTGCACGACTTAGGCTTTGTTGCAGTGCAACAAATATATCTAATAATATAGCGCAGTAGCGAAACCTGGGTATTGACGTAACTATTTTAATGTGGAATCACAAAGCATTTCGAGATCTTGAAATCAGGTACAATGGCCACCGTAAAACGAAAAATCGGTTTTGATTTACGGCACTGAAAATCTCAATGGATTAAATCGGGAATCCCAAAATATACAATCTGAATTAATATTATATTTTTATCATGGTTCCACAAATCTTCCGTTCACACCATTGATGCTTTCGAAATAATCATGCCTAAAACTTTATGTGGATTTTCAATACATTTGAACTTCACCCAGAGGTTACTGTCATATTTCCACATCAATCACATTTTAATGTGCGTTCACATGTGAATTCCTGATAAATGCATGAAAACAACGCGGATAGAAGAAATTGCAGTTAACTTTAAAGTTAGAATCCACTCGCAATGAGATTTGGATAATTACCTATCGGTACATTTATTCACTTATGTGGAAGGCAATCTAATAAGATACCCTGAATGAAGGGGCGAATCTCCAAAGTAATACGATTTTTTGGACTTAATATTGTATAAAGTATAAGTATGGTATGGGATCATCTCACTGCAGTTTTTCAATTACAGTACGAACGTTTTATTTATATCTCAAATTATATATGTATATGTATATATATATATATATATATATATATATATATATATATATATATATATATATATATATATATAATATATAATATATATATTAATAATATATATATATTAATATTAATATATATTATTATATATATATTATATAATAATATATATATATATTATTTATTTATATATATATATATATTTTTTTTTTCAGCCCTATATATATATATATATATATATATATATATATATAGGGCTGAAACGATATAACACAAATAGAATAGAATAGCCGAAAGCTCGAACAATTTACCGTGTGAGTGTCCTTTTAAATGTTGCTATTCTATTCTATTTGTGTTCTATTGTTTCAGCCCATTATTGTGCCGCTCGTTTGAGTTTTTCCGTACAATCGTTATATATATATATATATATATATATATATATATATATATATATATATATATATATATATATATAAACTTCTTGTGAGCACATCGCCTCAAACACAAACATGATCTATTGAAATACACGTCAGTTTTCATGCGTGATTGCCGAAAGCTGACGAAATGTGACTTTCGCCCAACTTGTGCGGTTTTTTCTTACTAAAAGCCTTTAACTTAACATCTATGCCAATGATTTTGTGTTATTTATTTACTGCATAATTGGAACTTATAAAAACGTTGTAAAAACTTTGTTCGACTACCTAGTATATATGCTAGTGACACACTCTCACATTCCACGATGCTAAAATTAAAATTTTGAATCCGATAGTGTTGTCACCACGAAAATGACCAGAAACATCGAGGTTGCTACAATATCCAACGCAGAACATTATCCAAGAAAGATCCCGCCCATGAATTCAAAAACGGACATTGACTCACAAATCAATGCGAGAGAGTTCGGTCCTCGAAACTAAGAACCCAGACGGAGAAACTTGATTCTTCTCTCGAGTTCCCACCAAGAAGGACAAGTGTCCTAGCGAAGCAGGGGTCGCCCATCGCTGAGAGAGCGGGAGGAAGCAAGGAGGCTCGGGGGAGGTGAGCGAAACTGAGCTTCGCGCCCCGCAGAGGGCTGGCGGGGGAGGAAGGGAGGGGAAGGGCGCGGCCCGTCCGCAGACTCCAGCCACGCCCACCCCTCCTCTCCTCCCTCTGGTGCAGGTAATCCACCCGCCATCTTCCGACCGGATATCCGCGATTTCCATACCCCTCCCCAATTCTCCTGAAAATATTATTCCGCCATAAAAAATTGGCGAACCTCTGCTCCTCTGAAGAATTCTAGAGTATGCATCACGTACTAGCAATGTCATTGCAATCAACGTTTTAACCAATCCTCGGGGTCGTGTTATAAGAGTGAATTAATCCTCTAGTGAGATATTCTCACACTCCTTAGTTTTTTTGCCAACTGGCTTCAATAGGTGTAGATGAAAAAATCTTTGCGATTCCTAAGCCACGTAAAGAAAATCTGCAGCAGTGCATACCTACTGTTTCCTTTCTTTCCTTCCAAATTAGAGACTAAGACTCATAAGATTTTCCATTTTTCCAAGACTAAGCCTTTCACTTCTTTGCTAGTAAGCAGTAAATAACATGTGAAATTGCTGGTGTCAAGTGTGACACTCAATGGATCACAGATATGAACAACTGGAAAAGCCTGAAAGAAAAAAGAACTTTCGAAAACTGATGTTAGAGGATGATGCCCAAGATCAAAAGGATAGATAGAGGATTTTATGCAGATGAGAAAAAGTGGGAAAAGTCATACGAACGGGTACAACCAAATGAGAAAATAATCAGGTGAATTGGTCACATTGAAATTATTTGGTGAAAAAAGAAAATGAAATATCCGAGGTAAGATCCTAAGAGAAAGGCATAAATACAGGTAGGTAAATCGAATAAGCGGAAGAGGTGCTAAAGAGGTAAGATTAGAGGAATACCAAGGAAATGTAAACACTGGAGGTCTTAAGTGAGATACTCTTAAGGTTTTTGGAATAGTTAATTTATTGGTGATTTTTCTGGTGCTTAAATTATTTTTTCATATGTAGATAATCATAATAGCAGCTCATCTAGATAAAACTTTGGATGACCAAAGGTGACCAGACAATATATCACCAAAGGTCATGCGGCAATAGGAATAAATACTTCTTTGGTTTAAGGACAATAACATAGTAAAATAATAAGTGAATTAATGTAGAATAGGTAAAATACCTTGGCGTAACGATAACTAAGGATATATCCTGGGGAAAAACATTCGTGAAATTTGCGTAATTACAAATAAAATGTTAAGATTCATAAGCAAGATACTTGGGAATTGTAATGAGAGGGTCGAGGAGATTTGTTATTTCACGTTAGTTAGGCCCCACCTTTAATATGAAACAGGTGTATAGTATCCCTACGAGATAATCTTAATTTTGGAACTAGATCGAGTGCAACGCAGAGCAGCTAGGTTTGTGAAAAGTTGCTACGAACAAGGTAGCAGCATTACTATTCATTGAGTCTGTGCGTAGTTTTATATATTATTTTTTAAACCGCGTCCAACCAATGAGCCATCAAGTGCTCGCCTCCACTGGTATGCACCTTCACCACTCACAATCAGTGACCTTTTGGCTTGGAGTAAAATTTCGACGGGTTAACATGAAGGAGATAGGTATCATTTGACCAAATGGCCGTGATTTTAATAGATTTTTGGCATTAATCGTACCCGGAAATTCCATAATTGTTTCGAGAGGTAATTCTACTTTTATTCCACTTCATGCATTACAGTATTAAATTAAGAATTCAAATTAAAAACTTCTAATCACATTTATTATCTTTTCATTTGATTTGACGCTCATTTAAGACCTAGGTACAGACTGGTTTTAGTAATTTTGTTTTCTGATATTCATATTTTGCCCGTATTCGTCTGGGACACAATATGCGGAGAGGATTTTGTCAAAATAAATATTTTTCAGGTTCTTTTTCCCTTTCTTGGTCCATCACAGTGCAGGAATTATAATTAGTTGATTCTTGTTTCATCGAAAGCTATTCCGTTTCAAAGCAAACAAGAGAAGGCGTAGGAAGACGAATTCTTAGCGAAGATTCTTTTCATTATCTCTTCGATGCATGATGCATATGTGCAACTTTTAAAAAAGGCAGACTTTCTGAATACAATCCCTTTATCTAATGAATTCTCATTCTTACTGTTGTCATCGTGGCTTAGGAGAGAGATAGGAGCTAAGTTAAAATTAGGCTCTCGGATTCTATGGGCCGATATAAATCAGTGGAGTAAAAAAAATCAACCAACACCAAAAACTAGACATGCAGACTGTATTAAAACCTTCCCCTTTGAAAGACACTATTCAAGCTATTGGAGATAGAAATTAAGACAGAATGGGAAAGATCAAGAGAGAGGAGGTGAGGTAAATAAAAACGCACAGGGTGGAGAAATGAAAGGAGAAAGAGAAATACAAAGACAAAGAAGGATAATGTAAACAAAAGACAGAAGGAAGGATACTAATATATATAGGAAGAAATAGCAGAGGAAATTACGAGGGAGACAAATGGATTCAAAGTTTCCCGCAGCACTGCGAAAATCCATGATCAATAATTAATATAATTATGTTGCATTTTCAACACTATCATTGATTAATTTACGAATGTATTCATTCTCAAAGTCGTCATCCTCGGATACAGAATATTGTCAGACATGCGTTTATATATTATTTACTGGATGTTAAAGATGCATGAAGACGAATGTTTTGTTTTGGTGAAATGGAGTGGAGGGAGTGAGTAGGCATTACATAAATCCATTCTTGTCAATACATTCGACAAAAAAAAGTCGGCTTGTGCCTATTTTTATTCAGTGCAACAGAAAATAACGTGGGAGAGAAAGATAAAATGTATGTAGAAAACAGAGAAAGAGAGATGAAAAGGAGGAGAAAGGGAGGGAAATAAAGACACAAAGAAAGACGGAAATAGAATGACACAGGGAGAGGTGAAGGACGCTGGGCACTCGAGAAATATCAATTTCAGCCACCGGAGACCTTGGCTGGCCTAACCTGTGTCTGTCAACAGTTCCCCTGTCTGAAACAAGCTAATATCTGAGGTTAAATTAAATTATTGCGAGACAAAACAAAGAAATGAATAAGATGAATCGCCCAAAATTACACCGAGTAGGTGCAAAACAAAAGAAATCTCTTCCCTTGGTTTAGATATGACTTGTTCCGCATTATGCCCACTCGGCGAGGGACGGACTCGAAACGAATTTATGGATAAGCGTTTTTTTTACCTCTTCCGCCACTATTTCCAGAAACTAATTTAGGAAATGAATCCGCTAGATTCCCACCTAATCCACCTAAGTTTCAGACCCGTTTAGCTACACTCGGTGAGGGGAAATTCGCTGTTCAAATTATCTCCATTGGATCGAAAGTATTGTTCCTTAATCACATTGCTGCCGCCTCTCGATAACATCGCTAAACGTCGGAAATCATTCTTTCTTCTCCGTCACAGCTTAGGTCACGCATCGGCTCATAGGAGCGCAAAGAACTTTGAGAACCCGCCACGCTGTGCTATGTGCTTGGGGAAAATAAGAGTAATTTTCTGCGCATCTCAGTGACATTGGATGAAACATTGATTCACCATTACACACCGGAATCAAAACAACAATTCACGCTGTGGATAGAGGCTGGTACTTCAACTCCGAAGAAGACGAATACGGCACCATCGGTGGGAAAGGTCATTGCGCCGGTTTTTTGGGATACGAGAGGAATTCCGTTGATCAAATATCTTGAAAAAGACAAAACAGTAACTAGGGAGTACTATTATCCCAACGAAACTGGATGCAAAATCCGTGAAAGCAGACCCCGTTAGGAGATGAAAAATCCATTGTCCATCAGGACAACGCATCTGCCCACAAAATTGTCATGGCGATGGAAAAAATTGAGGGATTTGCGCTATTAAATGCTGAATCATCCACCCTATTCACCGGATTTGGATCCATCGGAAAAACCTCTTCCAATAACTATAGCGTTTCCTCACTAGTCAATGTAGTCCGATCGAAAAGCGGTTGCGCCTGTTGACGAGTATCATGTAGTCCTTCCGGAAGAACACTAACAGAGATGGGATAATGGAACTGGAACACCGCTGGATAAAATGCATTTATATACATATTATAGGCAATTATGTTGGCAAAAATAAAATGTTTTTGAAGGCAAAGTCATTTTCATTATTAATTCCAGATGTTTTCCGATCTCACTCGTATTTTCTTAAGTTCGTAAGATTTTAGAGCAGAAGAACTAAGAATATATATACACGGAGGCTGTGGAAATACACGGAGGCTGTGGAAATACGGATGTGGAGAAGAATGAAGAAGATTAAATGGATTGATGGATGAGAAAACAAATGAAATAGTACTACATATGTTGGGGAGGAGAGAGGATTGTTGTGAGAACTTTAAAGCAAGTAGGAAGGGTTGCTGTTTATGCATAAAGGGTGCCATGGGATTTCGAGTGGAGATGAAATACTGTACTAGATAGAGATAGTGTAATAGAGGGGGTAAGATTAATTAAGTGAGGAAGAGGAATGAGTTCAAGAATAGGCATTTTGAACGGAATGAAGAAACGAATCACCCATTCGAAATTGAAACAGAACACACAGAAACGGATAAATTTGTCATCTCCAGAAGATTTCCGAAGCCTCAGGGTTTTTAACATTCATCTAGATCTACATTATACCCTATAAACTGT
This sequence comes from Hetaerina americana, assembly GCF_022747635.1. Classification (NCBI taxonomy): domain Eukaryota; kingdom Metazoa; phylum Arthropoda; class Insecta; order Odonata; family Calopterygidae; genus Hetaerina; species Hetaerina americana. Next base: position 1,945,331 of record NW_027287217.1, on the reverse strand, counting down.
CGGTAAGGTGCGTGGCAGGGGATGTATCCACACGTCATGCACAGCACACGGACAAACAAAACCACGCACAATGCATGAGATACAACAGAAAACAATTCCGACATTCAATGCATTTGTAACTACTTATATGATTCAAAAAGAGTGCACATGGTACCAACAGTATTACTAGTAAAATCATGAAACAGGAGTGATCTGTTTATTATTAAATATTTCCCCAACTACTATAGTATATGTACGCATTCATGAGTATACTATACATGAACGCACACACATATGGTACATACACAGATGCATTCATGCATATACATACACTAAAATATATATATATATATATATATATTTATATATATTTATTTATATATATATTTATATATATATTTATATATATATATATATTTATATATATATATTTATATATATATATATTTATATATATATATATATATATTTATATATATATATATATATATATATATATTTATATATATATATATTTTTTTTTTAAGTAATCTACCGGTTAAGGTAGGTTTTTGGACTGACACAACTACCAAACAAATATTTTATTACTCCTAACAAAACACAAAATCAATCATCCTACTCTATATCAGGTCCCTCTTCATCTCTGAGTACTTCCTTCCTCCCTTCATCCCGTCCAACAACCCTATCCTGTTCCTTCCCTTTCCTCTTTTGCCCAACATTCTACCCTCTATCACAGTCTTCAACATCCCACTGCCAGTCAACACCCCCTTCATCCACTTTTCCTGCCTCCATAGGATTGCTCCCAACAAACCCCTCTCTTCGCCCACCATACCAAGTACTTCCTCATTTGTTTTCTTCTCTGTCCATTTCACCTTCTCCATTCTTCTCCACACCCACATTTCAAAAGCCTCCAATCTACGTCTATCCTCCTGCTTCAATGACCACGTTTCCGCTCCGTACATAGCTACGCTCCATATCAAAGTTTTTACGAGTCTTTTCTTAACATCCTTACTCAAAGTCCCTGTCATCAACTCCCTCCTCCTTGTGAAAGCCTCTTTGCCTAGCGCAATTCTTCTCCTTACGTCCCTACTACTTTGACCGTGTTGGTCCAAAACACTACCGAGATACGTAAACTGTTCTACCTTCTCTAGCTTTTGCCCTCCTATTTTAATGTTAAGCTTGGCCTTTTTCTTTCTAGAAAATCGCATAACCTTTGTTTTATTAATATTGATTCTCATCCCATACCTGTCGCACTGAATTTCCAATTCACTAAGCAATGCTTGCAGCCCCTTGGCTGACTGACAAACTAAAGCTTGGTCATCAGCAAACCTAACTGATTTTACGACTTCCCCGCCCACTTTCATTCCTACCTCGAGTTCTTCCCATGCCTCTTTGATCATTTCTTCTGCGTACAGGTTGAACAGCAACGGTGATAATGGGCAACCCTGCCTTACACCCCTTCCTAACACTGCCCATCCTGACTCCCCGTTTCCCACCCTCACCTGGGCAGTCTGAGACATGTACAGATTGCGGATTAGCCTCCTTTCCCTCCAATCTATTCCTATTTTCTGCAATATACTCATTAGTTTTTCCCAATTTACTCTATCAAACGCTTTTTCGAAATCTACGAAACAGGCAAATACCTCCTGGTTGTGTTCTATATTCCTCTCGATTAATAATCTCATTACTGCAATGGCATCACGCGTACCTCTCCCCTTCCTAAACCCAAACTGATCATCCCCTAAGTAATCATTTGCCCTACTCTCTATCCCTTTTGTTTATGATCCTGAGAACAACCTTAGCTGCGTGGGATATCAAACTAATTGTCCTATAGTCCTCACATGACGTGGCCTTTACCTTTTTCGGAATAGGAACTAAAACTGATCTCACAAAGTCTTCCGGCCAGATTCCCTCCTCATAAATACTACGGTTCAGCCCATATAGCCTCTTCCTCCCACATTTTCCCAAGCATTTCAAAAGTTCCACGGGAATGTTATCTACCCCCACGGCCTTATTTAGTTTCATCTCCCTTAATGCCCTTTCTATCTCATTGTCTAGTATGCCTGGACCTAAGCTATCTTCCTCTACGTCATGTTCCTTTTCAATGTCTAACTTTGTTGGTCTAAGCTCTTCACTATACAGGTCTTCTACATATTCCTTCCATCTCTCTTGGATCTTTCCTGCGTCAACTATTACCTTACCGGCCTTATCTCTAACTGCTATCGTTGATCTCCCTTTCTTACTTCCCGATAAAGATTTAACTATGCTGTAAAGCGCACCGATTTCCCCCTTCCTCAGCAGACTTTCCATATTCTCGCACTGCGTCTTCCACCATGCTTCCTTTGCTTTATTTGTTGCCCGCCTCAATTTATTGTTCAATTCTTTGTACTTCATTTTGCCTAATTCTGTATTTATATTCTTCCATTTTCGCCGCTCATCCATTTTTGTAATCATCTCATGCGTGATCCATGGTTTACGAGTCCCTTTAGCGTTAACGGTTCCAATAGTGTCTTTTGCCGCTTTAGACAACCCTTTTTTGATACATTCCCATTTTTCTTCAATAGTACTTAGCTCTTTACCGTCCTCCATGATTTTCTCTACCGCCTGTTTGTATTCCTTTCTTTTCAACCCATTTAATGCTTCTACATTCCATTTTCTAACTCGCCGCCCCTGCCTTATCTTTTTAAAACGTACGCTACATTTCATAACAACTAAATTGTGGTCTGAGTCCGCATCCGCTCCCGGGAAGCTGTGGGAATTTATCACACTGTTCCTAAACCTGTGTCTAACCAGGATATAATCTAGCTGATATCTTCCCGAGTCACCTGGCATTTTCCATGTATACCTGCGTCTTTTGTGGTGTCTGAACCAAGTGTTGGTGATAACTAACCCCTGTCTCCTGCAGAACTCAACTGCTTTCTCCCCGCGGTCATTCCTCGTGCCTAAACCGTAGTCCCCCACCTCATCACCATCTCTTCCTTCGCCTACTGTCGCATTCCAATCCCCCATCACTATCAAATGTTTCCCTGCAGGAACACATGCAATCATGTCCTCTAACTGATCGTATATCCTATCGACCTCTTCTTCCTTATGGTTGCTCGGTGGCATGTATACCTGGATAATAACTAAGTTCGTCAGTTCTGCTTTTATCTCCACTAGTAGTATTCTATCCGTTACCTGCTCTATGTTGACTACGCTTCTTCCTACCTCTTCATTTAATACTATGGCGACCCCTCGTTGGCTCTCGTCCCCACCGCTGTATATTATTCTATACTTATCACTCCAGTAATCCCCGCTATCTTTCCATCTCACCTCGCATAGACCTAAAATATCTATATTTCCCCTTTCCATCTCTCGCTTAACATTCTCCAATTTCCCCGTCCTCATCATTGTCCTAACATTCCACGTTCCTATTCTAACTAATTTGGTCTTTTTCTCCTGCGTCTTCTGTCCTGCTGCTGCTGGTTTTCCCTTGCAAGGGTTTCGTGGGATGACGACCGCGGAAGCCTTGCCTCCCCCGCTGCCGGGCACGACACACGGCCGATTGGGCCGAGCCCCGTGGTTGCCAGGACTCAAAATATCTCTATTGTCCATCACATTGTTCTTGGGAATGATAATTGAGGTGGTTTCCCGTTGCCTTCCTCAATAGTGTTTTTAACGTGACACCATCACTTACTGGCCGCCCCACTGGGGTCAGACGCCATTGCAGCCGCCTCACTGAGGAACAGACGCTGCGTGGACTACCTTTCGTCTGGCTCCTAACCTTCGACCTATCTGGCATGGGTGACCCTACCAGGAGCAATTTTTATTACTCCCGCCAGTACAGCTCTAGGGGTCATCGGAACGCACAAGCCCTTCCACCACGTCAAGGTTGTAGTCCGGGGAGGGATATATATATATATTTATATATATATATATATATATATATATATAAATATAATATATCTATATTATATATATTCCGATATATTTCCAGATTTTTAGCTTATGAAAACAGGCACCAAGATATGTGCTAATTTTACGTCCGGAAAGGGTGATTCATCCGAATACGGCTTATTTCAGGAATCGTCAAAATTACCACAAAAATACTACCATTGGTGTTAATGGACTTCACGCATCAGTATTTGACATTCTTTCATGTCTTAATTTACAAAAAATTTAAAACATTATTTACAATTGATAACATTACCACAATTTCAGTCGCAAGAATTATTTTTTCATGCTAACGAAGAGTTCTAATAAGACAAGTGTTTACAAAATCGATTTAAAAAAAACCAAAGCTTTCCTAAGGACTTATGAATAGTCAAAAATGCGTTTTCACAGCAGCTGTGGTGGAGGTTTTTTCTCGATTTGAGTTTGAAATTTCAATTGTTTACTCCTTCAACAAGGATATCATATCAATTCCCAATCAGGAAATATTATTTAAAAGAAAATTGCTAACAGATTTCAAATAAATAATTAAGTTATTTTTAGTTACCTGATACTAAATGTTCCGATTGTAGAGCTTATGGAAGGGAATGACAATTTTCTAACATTTCTTCAATGTGGAATTAAGACAAGAATTTTATTGCAAGAACGTTGAGCGAGAGAGAGAAAGAGAGAATGAAGGAAATGGCAATTTTCTAAAATTTCTTCAATGTGGAATACTACATCTACATCAACATAATAACCCGCAAGGGTGTGTGGCGGGGGATGTTAGGTCACTACCCGTAAAAAGGAACAAAACCACATGCAAAACTCTACCCACAGTGGCATATACATGCATGCAAAAATAATTTCATCCTACACGCATGCAAATACATATACTATCACCTAACAAATAATGGCACCTTAGGATGCAGTATGAAATTTATCCAATTATATACAAGCTAGAATTTGACAAGTAAGAAGCGATTAAGAGAGAATTAAGACAAGAATTTCAATGGCAAGAACGTCGAGGGAGAGAACGCTGCAAGAAAGAGCTGAGACGAAATTGAATCGCGGCTAAAATTCTTCAGAAACGTCATGAGACAGGGGAATCCATTTTCCCTAACATTTGTTCTCTTCGAGAGCCCCTCTCATCGCAAACAGAAGCGGAGGTATTCATTGTCACGAGCAAAATTAAAGCAAGCATGAGAGGTGTGCATCTTCACCGACATTCAGCGGTTGCGTTCCGAGCGCGAAGTTTCGTAACTGACGACAGCGGAGAGAAGAGAGGAGTAGGGAGAGCTTCATTTCTGGGGGAGGCTGCAGGAACGGGGGTACGGCTGGAAAGCTGGTAAGGAAAGGGCGGAGGGAAAGCGTGCAGACAGATGAAGTAGCCTCCCGTCTCCATTCGCCGCGGCCTCCCCCTGCCGCGGACGTGTAATTGGGAGTCGTGAAAATGAAATTAGATTTCCGAAATATCAAACACGCCCACCCTTATTTAAAATGGCCCGAGGAGGGTTGTACATGCGCGGGGGAACGGGTGAAGGTGGGTGGTGGGTTGGGGGAGATAATGACGAGGGCGAGCTGGAGAGAGAACACTCCCCAACACTTCTCTCCCTCCCCTTCCCTACACATCCTCCGCCCCCACTCAACCACCATCTCTCTCACGGCCGCTTCACTTCTTCGGACGGCAGATAGGGAGAGAGAGAGAGTGGGAGCGAGGCGGGGTAGAACGAGTCTCTCGACTCGACTCTAATCCCCCCTTCCCTCTTCTCTAAGTATAAATGACGTTGCCGTGGTTTAGTTGACATGAGCAAAGTGTGCTTGCAATGCTCCTGAATGTTTTCTCGATCTGGCAAAGAGTAACATCAAGGGAATAAAATAGCGCGAAGTCCTGAAACCAATATATTAACGTTGGGAGTGATAAGTCAGATTTCGAGTCAGCATCATATCGGGTGATCAAAATCAAGTTTCGAAGTAATTAAACTTTGAAAAGTAAATTTTATTATTTCTCTTCATTGAATATGTGTGATTTGAGCAATTACTCCTACCGAGAAACTCGAAGTAGCCAGATACCAAATTTGACGACTGAGTCACATTTTCCAGAAACAATTTCATCAATTTATTTTTTCAAGAATGTTCCATAATATTTTAACAATGATAGAAGACACTAAAAAAAGGATATTACTGCAAAAGAAATATAGCGTAAATTTATAAAACAGGTTGCTATTATTCTAAATTAAAGTTTTCCTCAGGAAGAATTTACGTCTCCCAAAATAAATTGATTAACGACTGCATTAATAATTTACATTTTTTTCCCGAGGAAAGATTTTAGATTAAGATGACCCAAAATTTTCGATACAAAACTTTCCTCCATTTTAATTCTTAATTGGTTGGAGATGCTCAATTAATTTGGAGAAATCCAGTATTATTTTACATGCAGTCTTTAAGTTGTAGGCAGACAATTTTATGCATAAACATTGTGCGAAAAAAATAACTGCTGGGTAAATTTTTCAGCTAATGCAGGACGCGTAAGAGGTGAAGTTAAATTATTTTTAGGATTAAATTCAACGCGTCCGATAACCTCCCGAAAAACTCGTCCCACGGCGGTTTGGCCACTAGTTTTGTATTCTGTATGCATTTATAAATAATATGTCCTTCTGTAGAAGGGACTAAAAACTACATTAATGATCATTTCCTCTCTTCTCGATGGACCTTATGCGCCAAAATATTTCGTGTAGCCCTAGGTGCATGAGACTTCTATGTGGAATCTGAGATGTAGTATGGGATTTTGTACGAGTTTAAGTATGAAGATTAAACCCATGAAAGATCATAAAACGATATTGAAAAGAAATACTTCAAACAGAAAAATTTAAGTAAACAATAATAAACCATAGCAGCTTGAGTATTTGGGCATTGCAGTCGAGGAGAATAACAGTGATTTTTAAGAATGTAAAATAAGAATACCGTGGGCAATATAAATTCTTGCGAGAGGAGTGATAACACTAATAACAAAAGCCCTGAATAAAGCCGTAAAGAAAGGATTGTACACAAGATGTGTTGCACAGTGGCCAAAAAAATTCGAAGTTCCGAAATTAAGCCTAATTCATCAGGATCCCATTTGCATCATACTCAAGGTAGGGCCCAGCTAACGTGAAATAACAAAGCTCCTTGAGCCTTTCATTAAAATTCCCAAGTATTTTTTTAATGAATCCTAACTTTTTATTACCTATCTCGCAAATTTCGCGAATGCTTTTTCCCCTGGACATGTGTAGATTTGACCGATTTTGTACTACGATGTGTAGCACAGTGCAAAATGGTCGAAGAGGTGACTTTGGAGGCATGAGAAGAGCGCAAACAGGTGACTTTGGAGGCATGGCTATGGAGGATAATTAGGAAAAGAAGTATTTAACCAAGAGAAAAACGATTGACGAAATTTTTTAGTGTGGTGGGAGGGAAAAAGTTGTTGGGTGAAATCGGGAGAAGAAAGATAAAGTGGGTGGAGGAAAGATTGAAAGCATTAAGTTAGTGGTTGTGTTAGAGAGGAGAATGAAATGTAAGCGGGTTAAGGGAAGGAAGAGAATAGGCATTTCGGACAGTATGGAAACAAGTAGAAACTCCGGATACCGATGTTGGGGATCGTCCGAAGATCATCCTTTAATCGGTAGGTTACGTTTGATGGTGCACACCAGCCGATGACTCCGCTGAATTCAGTCACTATTTGTTTGTTTCCACCTGTATCTTTGAAAATGTTACGGTGGACTGAGTTACACGGCCTCGACACGAGGATGCCTACATAACATTGTCCTTAGAATGAGTAGGGGGCGTCTGGGCAACGATTTCTGCTAGGGAGGAAGGAAGGCGACTCACCCCCCAGTAGTCCTCGCTAATGAGGTGCCCCAGGGAAGGGAGGAGGGGGGAGGGCAAAGCACACCCCTCTTCTCTCCCACCCTTAACCGCCGGGCGTCCCTCCCCGCAACCCGTTCGACGTTAATTAACGCTACCGTCGGAGCGTCTTCAATTTAACCGACATTTACGCCGCGACTCCGAATCCTCCCTTTAAACCCCTCCCACCCCACCGGTGACCTCCTCCCTCTCCGCTCTTCACCTCCCTTCCTCCCTCTCTATTTCTCTGGCATCAGTATTCGTGTTCCCTTCCACATGCCACCCTCCCCAAAGATGCCACCCTACGCTCGCCTCCCGATCCCGCGTTCCCCCAAACCATCGGGAGAACCGATTTTGATGCTTCCTCGGTCGTCGTTGCAATCATCATCATCATCATCATCTGACTTGGCCCTGTTTCCCCTTCCACTCCCGCCCACCACGTTTCGCCCGTCCCAGTCCTGTCTCTTCTTTTTTTCTTTTTGTGCTCCCACAGGCTCCGTCCGTCGAACGTGTTAATGCAGTTAAGGGCGGACGAATTACTCCCGACCTCCTCCCTCCCTCCCTCTTCATCCCTGCGGCGAAGTAACAAGAGGGACGTCCATCCACCTCCTCGTCTCTCCGTAATCCCTCCGCTTAACCGGTTCCCGGGTGTTTTTCTCGAGTTTAACCCTCCCGCTCCGTCTGGATGGGGAGGGAGTGGAGTCCTGAGGGGAGGGGACTAAACGGCCCAAGATTAAAACACTCTCTCGCGTTCCCTTGAGGAGACTGAACAGGGGTGATGACTAGTGGTGGCGTAGGAAAAAATGTATTGAATTCGGAAGAAATGTCCACCCAGGGAATAGACCAATAATACATCTACATCTACTTAATACCCCGCAAGCCGCCGCAAGGGTGTGTGGCGGGGGATGTTCGGGCAACACCCGTAATTAAGAAAGAAAAGAAAAAAAACTGCATGCAAAAGCCACAAATTTATACCATCCATAAACAAAACATTGTACGCATTCCTGCAGTAGCCCTTACACCCCACACACATGCAAACACTCAAACTACCCACTAACATACATATGCACATAGTTGAATATATGGCAGTCGAGTGGATACAGCATTGGACTACTGACTGAAGGCCTGGGTTTGATTCTGGATGACGCTTCTCGACAACCTCAGTTACACCCAAACTGTGTGGTTGCTCGGGTATCAAATTTTCTTGGGAAACAACAGGCGGCATAAGAAAAGGAATTGGAAACCCCGTCTGAAAATTACCCTCACGTATGAATATTACAAGCTATTGGACCAAGTATTAACTGAGCCTATCAAACCAACTTTTGGGTTGATTGCCACAGTGCTTTCTTAGCTTCATTATAATTTCACTAACGAATAACTGATCGTAGCACTTTTCTGCATGATAAATTATCAATTGGTTAAGTGCAACGATCAGTATTCATTGTGTTCGACTTCCACCACATCACGCCCGAAGCTACTCAATTTCACTAACATTTCAATACAACAGAAATGCGTAAAGCGATTTCTATATTCTCAACAGTTCTCCCAATGCGCCCTGCAAGCTAATGAAATATCTGCGTTGTGTGACCCGGTCATTAACTAGGTTGTGTATGACTGCTTTAAGATACCCATATATAGGGAAGAGATGCATGACAAAGATGAGGAAGCTAGTATAATAATACCATTGGTTTAGTAATACTTACAACATTTTATAATGCTTAAAAAGTGTCCAGCGTAGCTTCCCAGGAAGTTCTAGTGCCCGAAAAATCAAACAGCTCTGGGTAAAGCTGAGAGTTCCCAGAGGCGTGCTCGGAAATCGAGAACCCGGGCCTTCCGTTCAGTAGCCCAGCGCTTTACCAACTGGATTAAAACATGATAGGGAGTAAATACAAATTTCAATCGCATCAAATATTTTATTAATTTTCAGGCCATAACTCAGAATTCTAACCGAATATAATCCCCTGATTTTAATTGGAAACACTTTTGACGAGTATTGACTTGTCAGTCATGTTTAATATACTACGTGAATGTACTGTAATGTGAATGTCCACATTCATTAGTACATAACGTGTAATGTACTAATGTGAATGTTTAACGATATACGCGAATCACTTTCCCAGACGGTCATTTCCATATTTTTTTTCGCATGGATGACGTATCTGCAAAGTACAAGGTTTCACGACTTCCAGATGAATGAACGCTAAGTGGCAGAAGCTTGAAATTCATAAAACGGTTCATAAACTCATTTTCGTGAAGTTTCACACAAGAGTGGAGGGTCGTTCGTTTCAGCAATAGTGAATTAAAGAGAAGAAATGCCGATGGACTAAAAATGAAAAATCGTAAATTTTAACGATAAGGTACTCAAGTGACTAACGAGGAAGATTTGGAAAGAATAATTGAAGGAAGTTGGCTTGGTAGACTCTCTAAATGGGAAAAAAGGAGCATGAATTCATTGGTCGTAACTTTAATTCCAGTAGCATTCTGAATGCAATATGGCCCGCGAAATTAAAATGGAAAAATAGCGGAGAAATTTAGTCCATATTGAAAAAATGAGAGCGACGGTGATTAGAACACGTTAATTCGATGGACTTGGTTTTTAATGAAGAGGTTAGCGATGGAACTGGAAAATTAAGACTTTAAACTACGAGTGTTGGCTGATGATCTTGACTATCTAGGTACATCGTCATGACTTCAATTTACGCATTTCAAAATGAATATATTCCCGCCAAGGTATGCAAATACTCTTGATATGAGGAAAATATATTTATGAAGAAGAAAAGATAGTAAAAGTCGAATAATGGATGCACACAAACATTTTCCAAGGTTTAAAAAATAAGGCCCAGTATTGAAGAACTTATCTTGGCACTTACCACTAATTCATTCCGAACTACTTTCTATACAAATCACTGTGGTTTGGCACTGCGAAAATTCCCTCAATCTGCAGTTAAATGTTTTCCCTTATGCATAAAACGTTACCAATATATCCATCCCTTCTTTTTCTTAGCAGCCTCTCAGTATTCACTTAATGGGACTTCAATCCTTTTACTTGACAATGTTATTCTAGAAGCCTAAAACGAATTTGATTCTTTGCAAGTATCCTGGAATTTTAGTGCTCATCATCATCGGTCATCAATCCTAGCAATTGGTTCGCCGACACTTTGTAGAACCACATCTCCTTCCCCCTCACCTCCGCTGCCACCCCCCCCTCTCGCTTGCCTCCCCCCTTCTCCTCACTCACTTCTCCCTACTCCTGTTCCTTTCGCCATTGCATTCCTCCTTTAAGTTTCTTTCTCAAAATCACTTTCACAGGTACCCACTTTAATGTAATTCAATTAATTCTTCTCTCTCCATTCCATGTTTCTCCCGTCAACCTGTTCACCCCGCTCTGGTTTTTGCTGACTGAATTTATCCTATAAGTAGATATACTCATTTCATGAACACTTCCTGATGGCTGGTGACCTACCACCCCCTGCCACACGTCCTTGCGACGGCTTGCGGGGTGTTAATTAGATTTAAATCCTGGGAAAAATAACATTCGCAAAATTTGCGGAATATGTAATAAAAAGTTAGGATTCATAAAAAGAATACTTGGGAATTTTCATAAAAGGGTGAAGGAGCTTATTCCATGTTAGTTAGGCCCCACCTTAAATATGCTGCAAGTGTTTTAGAGTTAAATGAAGTTTACCAGTGAACACTTTCGTGCGATGATTTTTTATGACTTTCGACGTAGATTATCAAAACAGGAGTGCATCGATCAACTTACTTCCACTATTGGCGATGAATTCCCATCATTTGCCACCGCGAAACGCTGGTATAACGAATTCACCATGGTCACCGTTCGCTCACCGAGGAAAGTCGTGAAGGTCGTCCAAAATCAGTTGTTGTGCCAGAAAATATTGATGCTGAGCAAAAACTAGCAAAGGAAAATCGTCACATGACATATCGTGAGATCAAGGCCTCCTTGGGAATTAGTATGACGGGCACCAATAAGGTATTGCATGAGCATTTAGCTGTGAAAAAAATTTATTCACATTGGATCCCGCATAATTTGACAAAAGCTCAAAAAGATGCTCGTGTCATTTAGTGCAAATAAATGCTCAACAAATGCTATCACGGTGCATTAAAAGCTGTGTATAGCATCTAAATAGGTGGCGAATCTTGGATCTATGCGTATGAGCTCGAAGCAAAACTGCATTCCACTGTATGGGTTTCCCAAGATGAGCCAAATCAGACAAAAGTGAATGGTGCACCAAGCACTTCGACTGCAAATGATCGCCTGTTTCTTCGGAACAACTAGGCATGTGGCAACCGTAACGTTAGAGCAACGTAGAACCGTGAATTCTGAATGGTACACGAGCTTTTGTTTGTCAGAAGTGCTTGGTGAAATAAGGAAAAAGAAGTGGCAACGAAGGACCATTCTTCATCATGACAATTGGCAAACTGTCACAGATCGGCTGAAACAACTACGGACTTGACTGGCCAAAACGTCGAATTGATATTTCATCCTCCGTACATCCCTGATTTATCACCAAATGACTTCTTTGTATTCCCGTTTATCACGAAAAAATTGCGTGGCCAAGGATTTTCGGCGCCTGAAGAAGCCGTTGATGCATTCAAAAACCATATTTTGGAGGTACCTCAATCGGAGTGGAAAAAGTGTTACATAAATTGGTTCAAGTGCACGCAAAAGTGCATTGATTATCATGTAGAATACTTCGAAAAAGAATAAAGCCATATTCAACAATAAATTACTGTCTTTTCATTTTTAGGCTAAAATATAGATAGCATCACTGGCATAGAAATAGTGAAACGCTACAGAAAAGCGGCCAACGTAATAAATAATCAGCAACAATAATACAGCAACACTAGAAACTGCAACATTGTGAAAAGTACTGCGGTGGAGAAGAGCATTATAAACATTTAGTGGTACGAGTACACCACATTAGGGAGATCATATGTATATATTACATGAGGAAAAGAGATATGGTAATATTGAAAGACCATTTTAGTTTATTCATTTACACTGATTTTAAATGATGTCAATGATATGTCAAATAAAGTCTTTTAATGTTAGTCGTGAACCTGCATTGCAAATGTGAGTGGATGAGACTTGGGGCCATAATTTAAAATAAGAGCATTACAAAGCACACTATTCCTGGTATGTCCACTGGAAGAAGGATTTATTTGAGAACCATGATTTTTTTCTGATGCGTACATCGGGAAAAAGCTAGAAAGTACAATCGCATACCAACATTTTCAGCCTCCGAAGTCAGCCGCACCCTTCCATTTCATCGCTGAATCCTTCTCATCATTGCTCAACCATGGAAAATTTCTATTCCGTCTTGTCATTTGTAGAAAATTCATAACAAAAGCACCTTCGGTAACCTAAATTGAACATTAAAGGGAAACGGAGGGATCAACGAAAAATCCCGGAAAACGTCCGATTTGATTATTCGGAGGAATTACGAGGCCAGTCGTTACGGCGCCTTCGTGAGATTTAAAACCCTTAGGCCCGTACCAAGAATCGTTTCTACGAAATTAGTCTTTACTAAAACAGAGGTGAGAACGAAGGAAGGATTTCTACACGAGAGCCGTATGACAGTCTTTTTCGAAGTGAGTCCACACGAAGACAGCAAAGGTAAACAAACGTCGGCCCAGAGTTTGTTTCGTTTCGGCAGCTCGAACAAAGGAAGTCTTCGAATGCGAAGGGGGATTTTATCCTTTCTCGGTACTAAGTAGGCGCGATCACAGCAAATGAGTGGGAAGGCAACGTTAGATAGCAGACTCTCTGTACGAGCCTAATCAGAAATTAACGTTGCAAAATTACACTTCGGCCGCTCTGACGTTTTCATTTGGCGAAGATGAGAAATTATGCAATCATTGCGTAAGTGGCCAACCCCATCAACTCCATGACCCCATGGGAAAACATTTTCACTCCAAATATACAGAGGGAAACTGAGAAAAGCTGCTACACAATCCAAGTTTGCCTCGAGAGAGAGGTGAAATAAATTTTAAAAGTGTAGTATAGAATAAAAATTAACCATTGTCTATGTTCATTCTGACACGCTTTGGTTTTCAAATGGTTCCTGCGTCAGGAGAATCATTTTACCATTGCATGTTTAGACGACGCAAACAGTTTATCACTCCTTTCAAAATATGTGCTTGAGCATAAACTTAACTGGCTATAACAATCCACCGGAAATCGAGGGATCAACTACTGTCCTTCTTGTTACTGGCAGCCCATATGTTATTTGTTAGTAAGTCTATAAATCACTTAGATAATAGAGTTCATCTACCTGTAGTTAACGCGGTGTACATTATTTGAATTATTTCCATTTGTATTATAACTAAAAATCAAGACGAAATGTTTGATGCTCGTTGCCTTATGTTGAATCGCCCCCTTCTACACACCCTAGCGGTGGCTTGCAGAGTATCATAAAGGTATACGCTGATGAGTTTCAACATCGATAAATGCCATTTATCTTTACAGAAAGAAATTTATCGCTTTAGTAGCGTGTTATCTGTCGGAAGTCATGTAGACTGTAATTTGATTCTGGTGGAAATCCGATCTTTCATTTTTCACAATTTAAATAAAGAATAAAAGATAACCACAAAATTTAACAAATTTTTACGAACATTATCCCGTAACAAATTTTTTACGGGATATACTATATTTTACCGGGTAGCAAGGGATACGAATTGTATATTTAAGTATTTGGTTCAGTTTCTGCAAAAATATCTAGATACGAGTATGTATTGATTGTCCCAGCTCTCAAGTTTCCCATTCATTCTTACTTCGCCAAATGAATGTTTAAGATTGCTGAAACGTTTTCACGCGCAATAACTGGATGGCGTTAACATCCCGGTACAAGGTATTTAGCAATTCGCAACTTCCCTCTCATGTCAACGGTAACCCCGGGATAACGCACTCGGCGGTACGATTAGGTTTAAGTTATCATCGGTAAATCGGATAGGAGGAAAACTGTTCAACGGTCCTCGAGTAATACACGTGGCTCCATTAAATCCGGTTTTTGGAAGTTTTTCCGGTTAGAGTGCCAATGGGTTTACTCGTTAAATGGTTCATCTACATTTACACAATTCTTCCAAACCAACACAAGGGCCGACTTTCATTTAGGCCGTTCAAAGATAAAACCAGGGAACCGACAAGTAGTGATAATAATAACTAGTCTGAGGTATTATTTATCTTAATTATCAATCTTTATCAGTTAACATTCATTAACTCAAGAACTAAGGTAACGAGATCCAACTCATGTACTCGAATACTACAACAACACATTTCGCAGTTTGAAGTGTAGTTTTTATTCATTTATTATTAAATTATGGACTTTTTTGGTTTGAATTTTTGTTTCATATGTTCCAAAAGATAACTAAGATTAGTAATCTTTATTGCATATCAATTTTTGTAGCACAAAATGAAATCTCAGGGACACAGAATTGTTTCGCAACAGATCGCTGCGTGAAACAGTTATCGATGCAATGGTAATGGCTTCTGGACGTATAAGGAAAGGTTTTCTACATCTACATAATACCCCGCAAGCCGCCGCAAGGGCGTGTGGCGGGGGGTGTTAGGTCACCAACCGTAAAAAGTAACAATACCACTTGCAAAACAACAACGTGGAAAATTACACCCTCAACAGCGCACACACTCATGCAAAAATCCCTTCATCCAACACTCATGCAAACACATATACCGCAAAACAACAAAACACTGCACCCCAGGATGCAGCACGAAAGCCATCCTACAACACGCTAGGGAATTTCCCCCCGCGGAGAGGGACGAGGGATTGAAAGGGAGACTTGAAAACAATTGAACAGAACACGAATGAGGTCATTCGGAAAGAATGGGTTATTATAACAAAACACATAAGGTTAGTGGAAGAGCATGCATTTAAATAGAACTAATTATTTTTTTGACGCTGAGGGTGGCAAGTGGAACTTTTGCTATCTATAACCCTGCAGTTGCTATCCCCGTTTTGGTGAAATGTTTCGTACCAAAGTGGAAATGTGACCAGTGGAAACCAAATTAAAATGCACTAATGATACTTACTTCAAGTGCCTGTAATTAAGGCCCCAGAAACTTTTAAGTAAATACCGGTGTAGCTGTATGGCAATCGTAAGAAGGTACGCCCAGTACATTTACCAAAACGCACCGGTCCCGTAATTGTAACATCGCTATCGGCACTCGGGGGTAACCAAGGAAAATAAAAACTGTACTGTTTGCCAAAACCTATCATGTGCCAATCTTTCACCATTATTTCCGTCTCTTTCGGCTTTTCCCATCCCTGCTTCGCGTGGAGACCACTTGAGCACAATTCCAAGGAGAGCAGCCCAGTTAGTGTGAGAGAGGAAACAAGAAGGAAGAGAAAGCATTCCAGAGTTGGTAATTGCCTCGTATTTACGTCCTGTGAAACATTAGATCAACCGAGATATCTCACAATGTGGAGAGGTAATAAGGGATTGAAACATTAACATTAATTTTCATTGCTGATAACAAGATGGTACCCCAACCCCACACCCCCGAGGAGATAAGGCTACATTAAGTGAGGGAGGGGAGGGGGGGATATTACAGGGCTGCCAGTCCCACGTGGGACTGGCAGGGCCGAACCCCCAATTCCCCCGGCCTCTTCCCCCCCCCCCTCTCGCCCCCACCCCCTTCCACATCCGCACGTTTTATGCGTTGGGGTCCGCTGCGATGATAAGGGGAGGAAAGAAAAATTAGAGGGACAAAAGGGAGCGGGGATTCTTAATTTGCGCCAAAATGGAAATTTAATATTTCATGGACAAGGAGATGGACGAGGGTGATAGAGGGGGCGCGAGAGAGTGTGAGTTGATGAATCCAATTTGGAGGGGGGCAGGAGGAGGGGGTGTTCCTTGGGAGGGCGGGGGAGGTCGTTGGGAGGAGAAGGAAGGACAGCAGGGGATACGCTTGGCGTCATACGTGAAAAGGTGACACTGAACTCATATATACTATGTAATAAAGTGAACAATTCTCCTGACAATCGTCTTGAAAATGGATATTAGGATTTTGATGAAGTGGAGTATACACAGGTATACCTGTATAAGGTTTCCTATTACCCGAAAGAGTCTCAAAGAGGCCTCATCTTTGGAAAAACCCGTCGAATGGGAGTGGGATGTTACATCTAGATCCAACCATTACACCACAAGCTTCTGCAGCGGCGTGTGGTAGGAGGGGTTTTTTATTATAACATAAGAATCAGCTGGAAAGAACCAAGTCAACTAGATCGTGAGTTACTCTCTAGAGACTTAGACACAATCTCGGATTGGTGCAAGAAATGGGTATAAATGCTTAATATAGACAAATGCGCATTTTTGAAATTTTGGAACAAAGAAAGTGACGAACAGGACATATGTCTTGCCTTCGGTAAAAGGTTGCTATTTGGTAGTCACCTCCTTGCTGCAATAATTACCTACGCATACTCTCTCTCACGAAAGTGCTGCAATGAGATCATTGATTAGCATCTCACATGCAATGGATGCCCACTCTTAAAACAATTAGTAACTTTTTGACTCACTCTATGGAGTTGTTATGATAGTAGTAAATGTAACAGAACAACTGTTGACACTGATGGAAGACAGTCAAAAGTGTAAAATGGAAAGAGAAAATCTTCCTGTAATCAGAATATTCAGGGGTGCAAAAACGCTCCAGACCTATGACAGGTCTGTCTCTTCAGCCTTCTACCCCCTGAAAAAAGGAAACATTTCAACATGCTGAAAGAGCGATTACATTTTACAAATTTATTTTAATACGCATGAAAAACATCATAAAATTATCACTTCAAAATTCAGCGGGCTGTCAAGATAAAATATACAGCAAAGGAACATATTTTAGATTTTATTACAGTATAAACTTGCTCAAGTTAAACGTTTTGAAATATTGAAGGACTTTGCCATTATCAGTTGTCACTGACAGGTCATATTCTGTTGTTACTAAAACATCCACTTTGGTCATAACAATAGGCTGTCACCGGAGGTGATAACACGTGAAAAAAACTTCACTCATCTCCTTGAGGGATTCATGGATGAGCAGGTACACACGCACTAAGTCCTTAAACGTAAGAATTGCAAGTGAGAACAACTATGTCTAGGTTTGAGCTAGCGATTGTGGGGTCAATATATGTTTTTAAATCCCTATGATAAAATAAGATTACGGGTAAAATTTCAACGTTTATTTCATTTAAGCGAAGACGCTTTCAACTTCGTGCGGTATTATTGCACCTTGATAATGATACACTTTCGTATATTTTAGTGTTTAAACAAAATAAGGATGAAAATTTATCCACTGATCTAAATTTATTATGAAGAACGTAAAACCCTGTCACAAAGTTACGCCTCATATAATTTCTGATGTTTAAAAAAATGGCTTTAAAAATCACGAAAACCTACTACTTTCGGCCAAGACTTGACGATCTTTAATTCACTTCTTATATATATCTACATACTATCTCGCAAGCCGCCGCAAGGGCGCGTGGCGGGGGGTGTTAGGTCGACCATCCGCAAAAGAGAATAAACCACATGCGAAATCAAGGTAGTAAAGGTCATTGAAGGAAGTGATACCCACCAGACAAGACACCCGTTGGTTTAAAAGAAGGGTGAGGGAGGGGCCTGACATTAACCGTTGAATAAGGTCACACAGGCTCACCTCCAACAGTCTTATCAATTTTCATTCACATACTGATCATCAAATTTGAAGATTTTCCTTCCCGATTGATTAACAAAATATTCTTAGCAAGTTATAAAATAGCATTTAGACTGGTGATAATAGTTGAAGAATTCACTTCAGGGGGGTCCTCAGTATGATAAGTCTAATTGCGTTGACAAAGGAGCGATGGAGATGAAGGTAGAAGAAAACATTGGAAAACCTTGTGTTCCGATTGCGGAGGTTATAGAAATCAAGGTAAGAGGAGCTAGCTTTTAAAAATTCATGCTTAGGGCGGTATCCATCCCCATTCACCAAGCAGTCAACTACATGCGATTTCCACCGCTTCCCATAACCACTCTTGAGAGAGGCACGCGCAGTATTTTTACTTCTTATTCGCAACGAATAGTGTTTTGACCGTGGGTACATTCCAAGAGACCATAAAAAATCATCTAAAATTTTTAACAGCATATCTTGAGAAAATAAACCTTCTTGAATGCGTCCTGACTAAGAGTTACGAAGACAATAAATAGCAGAGGCATGAGACTTTGCACCAAAGGATGAAATACATGCCTATATGTTTCAACCCCTTTGTGAAAGGATATCTTAAGTGCAATCAAGCAATTCTTATACTATTAAATTCTTATTTTTGTAATCGTCGGTCGAGGTATAACTTAAATCCGTTGGCACCATTAAACAGGAGTAGAGAAACAATAAGAGAAACCCAACGCTGGTTCGAATTCAGTAATAAAACACATTTTATCAGCGGAACAGCCAGATAAGAACGCACTGAGTCGAATAACCATATCCGCCAGTCTTAGTGACTCTGACATAATGTTTGAAAAGCAATCTTGATAAAACTCGAAAAGGGATTCTACGAATTGGAAATTACCTAACGTGAAATAGTTAAGTAATTACTATCCAGCTGATATTTAAATGGTAAAATCGCAAAATTATTCACCCCAAAATTTTAACATACCCTCTCTTTATAATTATATCCGGTGCATTAAACATTGAACTTTTTTCTGTATTTTATACTCCATATTGGACACTGTAACGTACGGGGTAGTAATTAAAGGTCGTAATGGCATCGGTCTGGCCGTACAAACTTTTGAAAAGGTTCATGCAAAAAAAAGGAAAGTCTCGTTGCATTTTGATCAATTATTTAAGACACTTCGGTTTGCCAAAACATCACCAAACACCTTAAAACATGCGAAAATAGAAGTAAACCTTAATAGAGTGAATAGTACGAATTAACAACCAATGTAGCAGCTGGTGGAACAGATATAGTGAACCTTAAGTTCTTCATCTCCCTATATATAATACCCCGCAAGCCGCCGCAAGGGTGTGTGGCGGGGGGTGTTAGGTCACCAACCGTAAAAAGTAACAATACCACATGCAAAAAAACAGCATGGAAAATTACACCCACAGCAGCGCACACACTCGAGTTCTTCTGAATCGTAAGTCAGTTACTATTTTCAATGATTACA
Source organism: Hetaerina americana (assembly GCF_022747635.1). Lineage (NCBI taxonomy): Eukaryota > Metazoa > Arthropoda > Insecta > Odonata > Calopterygidae > Hetaerina > Hetaerina americana. The sequence continues at coordinate 1,925,393 of NW_027287217.1, read as the reverse complement.
ACTTTCATGGTTTTCTCTATCCTCGCAGACGTGACTCCGCGACTGATGACTTATTGACCGCTTCCGTCCCATTTATAATTTTTTACGGTTTTGTAACAAAGGAGGAGGATATATTTAGGAACGTTGGATGGAACGAAGGGATGAGAAAGTATGCGAAATCAAGGTATGGTTTACCGTTACGACATGCATTCATTGTATAATATTGCGGAATATTTTCCTTGGAACTTTGACCAGAGAGAACTATATGGTTGAGTTTAAAATATTTGAGCAACCGCATTGAATGGAGTTTCATGGCGAGTACATATAGATGACTGCACTGTACAGTGCACAGGGTTTGTACGGCTGCCGCTAGAATGAGAAGCGTTTACAGTAATTATGACATTTTTTTCGTTCACAAGAACAGCGTGTGCTCATTCATTTAGTTCACTCGCCTGGTTCAACACACCAACATCGAAATTCATCTCGAATTAGTAAGAGACATGCGCTGTTATGGTATTATGGATGTGGGCATAAAATATGCGTTAGTAGAGTGAACTGCAGTCAAAAGAAGAAGGCCTTGTTTGAGAAAGCGAGCAAAAGAAACCTCCCCCACGGACAATCCGGTTTTGCCATTGGGAAAAAGAGACTTATACAGAAATGTTATCGGTGGCTCTGGTTGCCATAGCTTCGTCGTTGTGAAAATGTTTACGTCTACAGGAAGGCTAAGCTGAAAAGAAATAAAAATTTTAACTTTCCGGTTTTGGAATTAGTGGAAAAAAATAGGATACGTTTGAACTTTAATCATTCTCCTATGTAAGAGGTAATAAGTGGTGAATGAGGGGAAAGTCGCTCGAAGTGTAATAGTGCCCAGTCTTTTTCCTCATTGAAATCTACCTTAAATGGCTGACTATTCCGTTAAAATTTGACAGTTTTTACTCTGAACCACACATTAATACATAAATTCCACGTATTACGTTAGATCCAGATAACTCTTTGAGTTCTGTGATGACAAAATGGCGTTGAATCATTAGAGAAGCCACGATTACAGTGCACGTAGGACTAAACACAATTTTCTAGAGAAAATCAGGGCGGCCGTTGTTTCATGAGCTCTTGAATTTCCATCGAGTCTTTTGAACTGAAAAAGGAAATAACAGTTTGATATACCTGATTATTAGCAGATGTAGCAGTCGAGTCCGGGGAGGTCCTTAGAACCTTAATAAACTTCTAAACCCCTCCTTTCAATCCCGACCGACTAGAATTGCTCTCGAGGGAAGCAACCAATTGTGGGGAGGGAAAGTATGTTGGATGACGGTAGAAGGTGGAGCGTGGGGTGGCGGAGTAGGGTTGGAAACGAAGGAACTTGGCGAAGGAGGCCTTGTAATTAGTTTAGGGCTCGTTAAGGTGGCGCGCCTGTAATTACCACTTTAAATCGTCTTCCGTGAATGGGACGGCCGTTGAATGAGGTGAGAAGGGAGATTAAGGCTTGGGAGAGGGAGGGATGGGTGGAGTGGGAGAGAGGAGGAATTCGAATAATGGGTGCGATGGAGGGGTGGAAAATGGGAATGTGGGGGCTGAGCGGTGGTGCGGGGGAGGGAGACAAAGAGAGAGAAAGAGGGATGGGCGGGGAGAGGAGGGATTAGCCGCGAACCTCAGGCCGCAGAAACGATCCGAGCTGTCCACTGTACCTACTTATACAACTTACGTAATTAGCTCCCCACTTACGTAACTAGCTGCCCACTTACGCGACTTGTTCCAATCTCAAATGCAGTGGCTCGTTTTCACCCGGTTCCAAAGGGGTAAGAGTACTGCAATGTTCAAAAGTTTAATGCCAGTAATTGTATACCATGAACTAAGTGCACTTAGCAACGTAGGTAGTTAATTAGATTTAAAAGAAGGGGTTGTACAAACAAAAACGTCTCCGGAAAAGGGAGAACCAGTACATCAGTACATGAGAGGGTAGCATTACACCTTAATTCACAGCAGTTTTTCTGCGACAAAGTGAGCGATAACTATTTAAGCATTTGCCTTGATTTTGCATGTTCTGCGAGAGTGTCCATATATATATATATATATATATATATATATATATATATATATATATATATATATATATATATATCAGTGATTAAAAACTCGTCTATAGGGAGAAAAAATAATTATGAAGAGGGATAAATAGCTATTGAAATTTAAATTCAATAAAGTTACGCCGTTACATACCTGTTGCTCTATAAAATAAAATTTCGCAGCCTACAGATTTATTGTGCAACAACTAATTATCATCCAACAAAATTCATGAGATCGGTCCCTATAACTTCATAATTATTACCAATAAAATATTAGCTCATTGGTTAAACTATTCTTTTGCCTTCAGTTTCACGTTAGTAAAAAGTTTCTGATTAAATACTGCAAAAAATGCAAAATGGTTTCGTATGCAGTTTTTCATTAAATAAGTACGTTTGCTGAGAAATTTCATATATGGGTAGCGTATTATCCCCAGCAAAGTGACGCCAGTTATGAGATTACGTTAACACTTCACCTTCCAACTATTATTTCTCCAACTTTCACGGAAAGATGACACAATTCATGACCTAAGATTGGACTGGAAAAAGGACCACCTACTATGATCGCTAATGATCGTCCTTGTGATTTGTTAATCATCAATGCAAAAAGTTAATATCGAGAGAAATTTCGTTATTTCAATTTTCCCACATTATTTTTCATTTTGAAGGATTAGCATAGAAATGACACCATGCGAAGTACAAAAAGAAAAACACAAACTTCATAATCCTCTTAGATAAATCTTGATGATAACACCCTCAATTTACACTCCTGTCTTTGGCGTCTATTCATGTTCCGCAATATTTGCTCGAATTCTTTGCCAAGCGACCCGCATCGTTCATCGCGGGTCGCTTAGCAATGAATATTTTAGCTTCTCTACGACAAGAAAATTTGCATAGAAAACTAAGAAATAATTGCTCCAAATCAAAAGACAACAAGCATTGGAGAGCAAAAAGTAAGTAGGTTTTTATTGGACTATTATAAATGTATTATTTTTGAGTCGGCATTCGTATCCTAAAATCTAAAATATGGTAAGCGGAGTGAACTCTTACAATTGCATGGGTTGGCGGTAATTCTGCAGGCTCCTTTGAAATTCAATTAAGAATCCGGGGAAATCTCAATGTATTTTACAAAGTATGAGTGATGATCAAGGGTGATATTTTTTACAGATTTTTTATCTTGCACAAAAAAATGAGAAAATGCACAAGAAAAAGAGAAGATTGGCATCATGATTCTCGAAGACCTGCCTTTGGTATTCTTACGGAAAAGAAGTTGTAACGCTCCTTTGAAATAATTGAAAGAATTAATGCATGTTGAATTTCTTCCTGATATACAATTAATTATGCGTCATTTCAGTGGATAATAGTTTCGAGTCAGAGGGCGAATAAAGTGAATACAATAAAAGGCAATAAATCACGATAATAAAATAACTATAAATGGATACCTGACTAAAGAGAACAAAGAATAAAAGGGACACACTGCTTCCCGCAGAAAATATGCGAAAGAAAAATTGAATGCCGCGAACTGCTAATACGTGCAGTTGGTAAACATTTCTCAGAACCTTATTCCTACGTATGCACCTGTCACTTCAGAAGTGAAGAGGAATCTTGTATACCTTGAATGCCTTAGAGAGAATTCAAAAATTCCGGGTACCATTTTACAGGCTAATTCCACGTAAAACGTAATAAATCAAGAAACTATGTGTATCATCTGTAATACTAGTTGATTAAAAGTTATCAGTAATGTTATAATTGTATGCTTACAAAATTTTGGCTTATATTTCGCAGGACGAAAACAATATTAAATTGTAAAACTTTGAAAAGACACATGAAGGTCTAAAATGGTTAGATGATTTGATTCCCATCGATTTTCAATAAATTTTAGGACGTGTCTTTATGTCATTCAGCTACATTTCTGCTACGTTGCAGCTATTAAACTGACAGTTTTAATGGGCAATTTCGTGGAACAAAGGTTGACCATGCCATAAAGTTGTAGGCTCTTCGAACATTTAATGCCATGGGTGTAGGTTATTAATAGTTCCATGAGAATGTACGAGAAAATAGGTGTAGCGACTGAAACCTGCTTGACGTAAAGTATGCCATTTTTGATCCAAACATCTGATAACCAGTCTTGAATATTTGGTCAAAATTTCATGCAGAAGAACAGTAATGGTAAAATTTAACATTGAAATTTCAATTACAATCGCAAATTCGCTAGGTTTTACTGAGAAAAAAATTAGCAATTTATGCATTCTCATAAAAGAGGACTTACCGCTGTACACGGGGCAGAAACAGTGATGAGAATTAGGTGATGAATATATTGGACCCGGTTGTCCCTGAACTTGGACACTTTATTCCCGATTAACTCAGCACAACTCATCTGAACTTAAGTCCTTCCATCCCTTCGTCACTGCGTCCTTCCCCTTCTCCAACTTGCTCCTGCTGGCCGAATTTTTGCTTTCTTTTTGCGGCAATGAAGGAGGAAGACAACGACTGCACTCTGACACTCGGCGCGCACTTAAAATTCGATCGCTCCCACGGCGTTCGCCTTTCATTCTGATTTACAAACGAGTTCTGCCCTCTCATAAATTTCCCTAACCCCCTTTAAGCCGTCTTCGTGCTTCATATCGGTGTGCAATTCCGTTTCGTATTTCCTCTGCGTTTTCACGTCATTAATGGTGTCAATGGATAAAAAAACATCGTAATTTATCATTAATTGCAAATACTGTTAAAAAAAACTACATAGATGCCACCGACGCGATCGGAGAGAGCGAAATTAGAATATCTTATTACCTCAGTAATAATCTCGGTCCCTGAATCCAAACATAAGATTAGAAAGTAACAACATAAATTATTTCCAGTTAATGTTTAGCAAATTCCTGATTTTCGGAGAGTTGATCGCATGTAATAACGCCAGCAATTTTGAAGATACGAAGGTGGTACAGTAAGTCCTTAGAAAAAAGTAGAAAAAACCATTTTTTTGGGCAATTTTATTTTATTTTTTTAACTAATCTCCTTTTAACTCTCCAATTTTTCTATGCGTCTAAAAATTAGGATTTTGGAAGCTCCTCAAAATAAGCATTTATTTGATCGAATTCTTCTTCGTTAGACGGAAACCTTCGTCCGCCAAGCCGTTTCTTCAAGTTTGGAAATAAGAAATAGTCACTGGGGGCCAAATCTGGTGAGTACGGTGGATGTTGTAACAATTTGAAATTAGTAGTACTAAAGTTGCGTTTTTTCTTCGTTACAAGTGTACAAAAATTAGAGTTCTCTTTAGAGTCCGAGATCGTACAAAGTTTTGGTATTTTGATTTATAATATTGTCGATTAAAATGATTTTATTATCACATAAATATCTAAATACTATATAGACTTTGATGGGGCCAACGAGATGGCTCAATTTATCATAAACATTATTTCATGGAACAATCTTTCTCTGAAGAACATATCCTAGTCACATATGTATAGCATGGCTCTTTGACCTAGATCTACATAATACCCCGTAAGCCGCCGCAAGGGCGTGTGGCGGGGGGTGTTTGGTCACCACTCGTTAAAAGGAGCAATACCACATGCAAAATCAACAACATGGAAAATTACACCCACAGAGGCGGACACATTCATGCAAAAATCCCTTTGCCTTCCCAAAATCCCTTGATGAGTGGTTCCAGGAGGCCATTCACAATAGATGATACGCTTAAAATTGTCACCAATAGGCCATTGTTGCTTAGATCAGCCCAAAAATAATATATTTAATATAATATTGTTTGTGTGTCACCGCACCTAATTGCGTTGGTTTATTGCTGAAATTTGATTACACTATGTCCCTAATTGTTTTATTCATTTCCTTTGTGAACATTTTATAATATGCAAGCTTGTGATGTCGTCTTATCAATGTGAATTTTCGTGCTAAAAATATAATACAAGCAGGATGTCTCTGTTTGATTCTTAGATATTTACGGCATTGACTTAGCCCGCGTGCAAGACGGGGGATAGAGATAAGGACAGCAGACACGGTCAGGCACTGCAGAGCGAAATGGATGAAATTAATGACCGTATTATATAATGTACGTGTTGTCTGAGAGATATGGGTCTTTTTCGTAACATCTACTGGATAGGAGATGAGGGAAGTTAATTACCAACTCAGAGAGATTCGCGGTTGATAACGCTTTGGCTTAGTTACGGTTACTAGGATGATGGATAGCAGTTACTCTTGAACAAACTACGGCATCAAATTAAAATTCAGGATACATAGATAAAAGACTATGATAATTAGATTATAAAGAATCCGGAAACTATATTAAGTATTCGAATGAGAGCGAAAATGGAAAAATTTCCGTATTTTATGAGATTTTGGACGAAAATGGTCATGGACATCTACAGCATCAATATGAAAGTTGAGGAAATTTGAGATGTGGGTTTGGAGAAAAATTAACTAAATAAGACTAGGGTGGGATATTGTTAGAGATGGTTCTCAGATGGTTATTCTAAGGGAGCAGATAAAAATGGATAGCAGAAACTTTTTGGGAATAAGAATGTTAGACTCTTGAATTGTGTGACAGGTGTGAGAACGCTGGACGAGTGAGGATGAAAGAGAGAGAAAGAGAACAAGTATTTTGGACGACTTTAAGGTAAATAAAAATTGGAAGCAGCTGCAGATGGAAATGGTGGCCAAGAAAATATTTTAATGTCCTTTAAGCTCGAATTAATGTTTTATTCTACGTTAATTTTTCCCGATGGGTTATTTAACATGATGATTTTTATGTACTCATGTATTACTATATGATGTGATTTCCAGATTTACTTTGTGGAGGCGATATATGACTCAAAAGAATACACTTTGTATTTCCACATAAATTATATATTTGTACGATCTATGTTTTAACGAGTACCGTCATCATCAGGTTTATTACGTGATGATGAGGCTACGATTGGAAACCTAGGACGTCCAAATACATAATTTATGTGTAAATACAAAGCGTATTCTTTTGAGGCTACTCATGTATTGATTTCAATATGATCGGATAAGGTAAGCGTAAATTAGAATCTTAACATTAACTATTTTGAATAATGGTTCGTCCTAAACTCGGACTACTTCATTCAGGTAAATATCTACATATTATTGATTTTTTTAAGGGGTGAAATAACTTTGGAATTTAGAGTTGGATTTTTTTAACATTTGATTATAACCTACCCTTCAGCATATTAGAGGCTGTACTCTTCTGAATAAAATTTAATACACTCCAATAGTTACATCAATCCATGGCTAAAATTTCATGAAATTTAACGTCAATTTGTCTCGAATTTATCACCCTTCGGTGAAATTAAATCCGCGGCGAAACATCGGCCCAGCCGTGAAGCCCTTCGAGAGCGAATGCGGCGCATACAAACTTGGCGGCCTTCCGCTCCAATTCGGCTGCAATCAAACTGCTATTTGGTAATCAACTGATTAATTGTGATGATTAAACCCTTAATGACTCAGGTGGAGGCGATTCACGTCCCTCAGGGGTGCATACGATGCGATCGAGCTGGCGACATCGAAAAAACACGCTCTCTTTCTCTTTCTTTCCATCCCCATCCCAAGGGATCACGAAACGTAACTTTTGGATCACGAATGAGGGAACGGATCTCCGTGAACTCACTTAACCTTTGGGGAAATTATTTCGGGAGATGACGCGCGTCCCGCGTGCCAATCGACGGAGAAATCGGAAATGAGAAATAAAAATGAGAAGACGAGAGCGGTCGCTCCATAATAATTAATGATATCACACGTCCGAATCGGAAGACGAAGGAAGGGAGCGCAGCTGGGAGGAAAAAGAGATCTCGCCGTAATTAAAACTGAGGGGGCGTGTGTGTGAGGG
>NW_027287217.1:1295000-1312500 GCF_022747635.1 Hetaerina americana | reverse complement strand
GAAAAAGGTAAAGGCTACATCATGTGAGGACTACAGGACAATAAATTTGATATCCCACTCAGCTAAAGTTGTTCTAAGGATCATAAGCAAAGATAGAGAGTAGGGCAAATGATTACTAAGGGGATGATCATTTTGGGTTTAGGAAGGGGAGAGGTACGCGTGATGCCATTGCAGTAATGAGATTATTAATCGAGAGGAATATACAGGGTTCGTCCGGAAAATAAGTATACTGAGCTCAGGAAAAAAAATTTATTACACTTTTACATATCTTAAGCTAATATTCCTCAAAATAGGACCCTTGTGAGTCGATAAACTTGTTCCAGCGGCGTTCCCATTCCTGGAACGCTCCCGCGAAGGCATCATCGGGAACCTCTCGAAGACACGTCGTCACGGCCTCTTTGACGGCGTCCAAAGTCCCGTATCGCGTTCCTTTCCACTCCACTTTCAAGATCCACGTCTCGTCACCCGAAACAACGTTCTCTAAAAAATGTGGATCATTTTTGCAGTGATCCGCAAGTTGTGTCGCGATTTCCAAACGATTGAGTCTTTGGTCATCACTGAGCACTTTCGGCACCAACTTTGCACAAATTTTTCGCATCTGTAATTGCTCCCTAATAATCTCGTGCACTATTGTTTTTGGCACATTACACTGCTCTGCTATCATCCGAACACTAAGACGACGATCAGAGTTCAGTACATCGCGAACTTTTCGCACATTTTCGTCGGTGAGTGTCGTTGATGGGCGTCCAGGCCGTGGTTCGTCGTCGACCTCTTCTCTGCCCTCCACGAACATCTTGTGCCACCGAATGATCATGTTTCTGGACATGGCTGACTCCCCGTAAGCCTGGTTAATCATACCGACAGTTTCGGTAGACGATTTCCCAAGCTTTACCGCAAATTTGATGGAATAACGCTGCTCCAAAAACTTCGGCATCGCGTTCCGTGACGTGGGTCGAGCGTGGAGGTTCGCGTTAACAGAGCTCCTCACTACACCACAGCTCAGAGCCGACTGCCTTTTCCAGCGTCGCTTGCCAACATACCCCCCTCCAATCGCAGCCCGTCAGAGCGGTGCTGGGCGCGCCTGGAGCGGCGGGAAAAAATCAGTACACTTATTTTCCGGACGAACCCTGTGGAACACAACCAGGAGGTATTTGCCTGTTTCGTAGATTTCGAAAAAGCGTTTGATAGAGTGAATTGGGAAAAACTAATGAGTATTCTGCAGGAAATAGGAATAGATTGGAGGGAAAGGAGGCTAATCCGCAACCTGTACATGTCTCAGACTGCTCAGGTACGAGTGGGGAACGGGGAGTCCGGTTGGGCAGTATTAGGAAGAGGTGTAAGGCAGGGTTGCCCATTATCACCGTTGCTGTTCAACCTGTATGCAGAGGAAATGATTAAAGAGGCATGGGAAGAACTAGAGGTAGGTATGAAGATGAGCGGGGAATTCGTAAAATCAGTTAGGTTTGCTAATGACCACACTAATTTGTCAGTCGGCTAAGGGCTCGGAAGCATTGCTGAGTGAATAGGAAATTCAGTGCAATTAATATAGGATGAGAATCAATATTAATAAAACAAAGGTTATGCGATTGTCCAGAAAGAATAAGGCCAAGCTAAACATTAAAATAGGAGGGCAAAAACTAGAGCAGGTAGAACATTTTACCTATTTTGGACCACAATATTCGAAGTAGTAGGGACGTAAGGAGCAGAATTTCAATAGGCAAAGATGACACGGAAGTTGAGTTAGGATGCTAAGAAAAGACTTAAAAACTCTGATAAGGGACGTAGATATATATAGCGCGGAAACATGGTCATTGAAGCAGGATGATAGAAGTAGATTGGAGGGTTTTGAAATATGCGTGTGGAGATGAATGGAGGAGGTGAAATGGACCGAAAGGAAAACAAATGAGGAAGTACTTGGTATGGTGGTCGAGGAGAGGGGTTTGTTGGGAGAAATCCTGAGGAGGCAGGAAAAATGGATGAAGAGCGTATTAAAGACTGATATAGGGGGGGAAGGTTAGGCAAACGAGGAAAGGGCAGGGACAGGGTTGGGATGTTGGACGGGATGAAGGGAGGAGGGAAGTACTCAGAGATGAAGAGGGACCTGGTGTAGAGTAGATTGCTGGATTTTGTTTAGTTAGGAGTCACAAAATATTTATGTGGTTGTTCTGTCCATCCGAAAACTACCATAACTGGTAGATTACTTTATGATAAATAAATATTACTAGGCTAAATAAAGTACTACTAAGGCTAAATTGATTAAATGTAGCAAACACGTTACTTTGAAACATTCGATGGGGAAATAAATTAACGAATTAGGAATCACTCGAATTATTCTCGAAACTCAAATTAAACTGGAAACATTTTACGCTACATAAATAAAATTTAACACGATACTAATACAAGGCAGATTCAGGTAAAAACAGTACATTTCTATTCATTTATTTATTTCTTTTTTAGTACCTTACAAGCCGCTAGAGTATTTGGCAGGGGATGAATACACACCGGACTAATGTTACTCGAACATGACTGTACTGCTGTCGGACAATGTTATTCTGATCCCCTATCGTTCGTGGAAAAATTGACATCTTAAATCTACCTGTTCTATACTTAATCTCTCTAATTTTATTTACAAGATCTCTCCTACCGTAGTACGATTGGGGTATTAAGACATTGTCAACATCACTGCTTAAGAGACGCCTTCCAATTTATTCAAGTGATTTAAAATGTAATTCAACCTTCGCTCCGTGAGTGATTCCTAGCCTAGCTGCTGTAGTGTTTTGGATACGTTGCTAAGTTTATCATAATAACGTTTTACAAATCTAGCTCCTCTACGCTGCCCGCGATCCAATTCGGCAATTAATCCAACTTCATGTGGATCCCATATACTTGCAGCATATTCTAAATGAGGCCTAACCAGCTACAGATAACATTTCTCTTTGACCTTTTCATCACATTTACTCAGTACTCTTCAAATAAATTCTACATTTTTTTAGCTTGTCCACACATTCCCCGTATGTGTTTCACCCTGGAGAGTCGTGAGTGAGGGCAATGCCTCAGTATTTAATTGGATTTACACATTCCATTATGGTGTTCTCAATGCAGTATTCGTTCGGGAGGAAATTGTTCTTTTTCCAAAAATATATCACTAACCAATCGAATCGATGTGGGCGGCCAATATGGAACCCTTGACCCGGTGGAAGACCCGAGAATCCTTCACGAATATCACTACGCACTTTTTCAGTGTAATTCTAATTACCAAGTGTCGCACCAGCGTTGTTTAGTATTAAGGTCACCTCATAAAACTGCTCTGTCTTCAGGATCATGGATATCACGGTAAATGGCTGCATCATCGGTAAAGAAACGTATCTTATTAGTGACTACGGAGGCAATGTCGTAGTAGTAGTAGTTTTGAGGGGAGGCGACCGACAGCTAAGGTCATTTGCGCCATAGGGGAAGGACAGGAAAGGATGAAGGGTGGAGAGAAACCCGGCGTCGGCATTAGCCTACTCATTACGAAAGGCGCCAAGGAGTCCGCGGCTTAACGTCCCATCCGACGGACGGCGTACTCACTCAAAGTGCCCTCCACAAAGCACCGCAAGTAGGGATCGAGATACCTCTGAAAAATATTCAACACCGCCGGGATTTGAACCCGCGCCCTCAGGGTGGGAAGCCAGTACGTTAGCCCCCGCACCATCTCGATCCCGGCAATGTCGTTAAATTAAAGTAGGAACAAAAGGGGTCCGATAACTTTTCCCTGGGGAACGCCTGAAGTAACTTCTACTGCATTTGAGATAACTCCATCTATCACCACTCTTTCTACCCGACAGTTGAAAAAGTCTTTAATCCAGCCCTGGATACTTTTATCTATGCCATATGCTTCTAGCTTTGCGAGTAATTTACTATGAGGTACTTTGTCGAGGGCTTTCTTAAAATCTAGAAAAATCGTCTTTACTGGAACATTGCTCTCTCCGGAAGTAAGAATATCATGAACTCAAAAAGCGCAAGTTGTGTCTCGCAGGATCTACCTTTCCGGAAACCGTGCTGATTTTTCATTAATAACTCCTGATTATCGAGTTTCTGAGGATAGAGATTTATTTATGCTTAACACCTCAAAATATATGTCCTTTGGTGTAAAATTCGATATATTCCCCATGCCAAACCATTAAGATTCCAGCAGATATTGGCACAGCAACTAAAACAAATATTTATTAGAAAGCATGCGAAGAATCACCACTGGATCAAACGGGATCGATCTCAACAAATTTCAACGTTAATTTTCAAAACATCATCGCTGCTTTCAAAGTACATGCAAAATGAGACATAATTGCGTGGGATTCCATTAACTCCTGTGCCCATTGATTTTCCTTTCACTCAATCACTTTACCTCTCTCAACGATGCGAGAGTTATTACCCGCTTTTGATCTTGGTTAGACCTTGACCGTTATTCCTGCGGACGCGCCTCTCATCAACCCTCCTCAACACAAATGTATCATCTACATCTACACAATACCCCGCATACCGCCGCAAGGGTGTGTGGCCCGGGAAATAATAGGATAGCAGCCATACATGTGAAAATGTGAATATGTTTAACCATTAGCAATACACTGAAATTATTATAAATGTACAAATTGAGTAGCTTCGGGCGTGATGCGGTGGAAGTCGAACATAATGAATAACTGATCGAAGGACTTTTCCACTTGATAGTATATGAAGTGGAAAAGTGCGCTTCGGTCAGTTATTCATTTATTCATGTGCACATCGAAATGCACATTGGAATTGTTCATTGTAAAGTGAAATGAATATTTATTTTCTCATAGATACATGAATATAAGGAAAAGGGATAGAAGGCGTGTAATAGATTTCAATTGGTCAGTGATTCGACCCGATAAGTCGATGATTTGGCGGGTTTTCGTGTTCGAATGGGTATTTAGCCAATGTAGCTCGTTTCTTACTTCTGGCTATGCGTGCCCCTAAGCGCACATCCAATACCCTTTACGGCATTGTATGATTGCTTTCCTTTCTATCCTTTCCTCTTGTGTCCTCGTCAATTGTCTCCTTTGGTAGGTGAAACATATTCCTCACGCCATCTCCTGGCCAAAGACTCGGGGCAGAAGGTTGCATTAACCCCCCCGCAGATTTCAATGTCATTTACGTTTACTCGATAGCTCAAGTGGTTAAGAGCGTCGCGGCAAGTCGAAAGATCCGTACTTAGAATTCCGGTCAAGAAAACGTTTTTACGTGCCCAATTTCGCCTTCCCCATCATTCCTGTGTTTGTTCTTTATGTGTTCCCATCTCTTTTCCTAATATCTATATCATATATATATATATATATATATATATATATATATATATATATATATATATATATATATATATATATATATATATATATATATATATTTTTTTTTTTTTTTTTTTAAGGTAATCTACCGGTTAAGGTAGGTTTTTGGATGGCACAACTACCAAACAAATATTTTATTACTCCTAACAAAACACAAAATCCATCATCCTACTCTATATCAGGTCCATCTTCATCTCTGAGTACTTTCTTCCTCCCTTCATCCCGTCCAACATCCCTATCCTGTTCCTTCCCTTTCCTCTTTTGCCCAACATTCTACCCTCTATCACAGTCTTCAACATCCCACTGCCGGTCAACACCCCCTTCATCCACTTTTCCTGCCTCCATAGGATTGCTCCCAACAAACCCCTCTCTTCGCCCACCATACCAAGTACTTCCTCATTTGTTTTCTTCTCTGTCCATTTCACCTTCTCCATTCTTCTCCACACCCACATTTCAAAAGCCTCCAATCTACGTCTATCCCTCAAAATATGATGGACATATATATATATATATATATATATATATATATATATATATATATATATAATATATAAATGTGTGTGTGTATGTGGGTCGCTCCAGGGGGTAGAGCGTTTGACTACTGACCGGAGGGCCCTGTCACCTAACCTAGTGGGGCTAGCAGGGTAGATAAAAAAATAAAAATGAAAAAATAACACAATGTATTTTTCCACTGTTCTTTATTCAGGTACGACTAGTAAACTAGTACACTTTATTTAGGTACGACTAGACTGACGCCTAAGCGTTGGTCGTACCTAAATAAATAACAGAAAAATACATTGTTTTCTTCATTACATGAGTATTTTCGTTCCTTAATATTCATTTAAAATATACAGTTACCGTTACATTTCACTTAAAGTTCATATTAAGCTTTCCCCTTCAATTCTTTCCCTGCATATTTCCTTCGTTTATGGTCTTTAAGCAAGCCATCTTGCATAAGGATGAGCCCAATCCGTTAGTTTTTTCCCACTTCTTATTCTTGTAAGTGTCCTCTATAAGATTTTTTCTTCATCAACTCGTCGAAGTACTTCATCATTTATTATTCTAACTATTTTATTATCAGCATTCTTCTGCAGTACCGCATTACCATAACAACCAAATTTCTTCTTTTCCTATCGTTCAAGTCTCACAAGCATAGAAAATTAAAGACTCGACGTTTAATTATGCCAATGCAAAGTAATGTCTGCTATTAGTAGTTTAATCTTCTGATGGACAGACTTCTTCGCGATTTTTATTCTGCGTATTATATTCCTTGGCCTCATTCATCACTAATAATAATATTTTTGTGTAAATATTAAAACCTTTCCACATTTTCCAACAAATATTTCCACAGTAATACTGAGAGATTATCTTCCCTACTTCCACTGCAGACCATTACCTTATTTTCAACCTGCTTATCTTGAGATTGTACCAACCCCATTTCCATATTAGAGAGTGTCCATACATGGTAGTCCTCCTTCTCTGGAAGAATAGATATGTCGTCCGCATAATCACAACACACTTATCGTTTCACCTAAATTTATTACGCCACCTCCTTATATTTTCTCTGATCTCATTAACTGTCTTCTCAATATTAATACCAAAGGGTGATAATGAGCAATCCTGCCTTATGCCTTTGTGTTTTTTTATATTATTCCTTGCTTTCGCTACTCCTATTCACTTCTGCCATCTCTCGCACTATATAGAGAATGTATCAATCGAATGCGTTTGCATTTCATTCCAATTTTCTTACTTGCTATTCCCATTTTGCTTACTCCGTCTTACATCAGTTGTTAGTTATCTTGCTGGCAGATATAATTTGTCAATTTACTTTGAATTGGCTTGACACCAAACGAGAAATAAGATGAGAAAGGAAGTTGGAGCATGAAAAAATTAAAAGCAGCTCCTTACCGGTGACGTGAGGCTGTTGAATTTATCTTATCTATTCTCAAAGAGTCAAGTTAATCTTGTTCTTGAACAGAAAGACGCAGATTTTGTACGTATGATCAAATATTTGCTTCGATACAAACCATATCTAAAAGAAGCCATTGGTAAAGATTTTAATTTCACAAATGTATTCGATTGTTGAGGTTCAAGACCTATTTTTTTCCTGATTATATTCTCGGAAGTATCTTCAAAGCTTGAAGTATTAATTTTGTCCAAAGTTTTACTTTTACTTGTTAGTATACTTTTTTCCTGTTGTTTTCAACGTCGAATAATACTTATTGAGTACAAAAAAAACACTACTTGATTTAAAATAGCTTCAGGGAGCAAAAAACCTTTTGCTTAAATATTTTTTGGATAAATTTTTTTCAAAATTAATTAATCTTAAATTTGTGTTCTGGGAATCTCCTTCAATTAATGTTGGATCAGTGGCGTCGTATTATTTCATGCACAATCAACAAAAGAGGAACACGTTCAAATTCAGTTGTGACACAGGATCAATAATCCAAGCCCAACAATACCACATGCAGGTCTGGCAACATTGACAAAATTAAATCTGAAATCGATTTATGGAATCATTTTCCCCCTTTTTACATTTTACAAATCCCGACATGATGAGAAGCGGTGGAGTGCAACTTAATGAATATAGAAACTGGAGTATTTATCAAGAGCAAGATACATTTACTGGCATTTTTGTACGCGTTAATACAATAATACTTTCTCTTCATTATCTAGTTGTGAGGGCTATAATACTTTTTATTTCAAATTAGGATTAGAGCCCTGGGCAACTGGCTGGAGGATCTGGGTTAAAAACAGGGTGCCCTTTCCTCACATTCTATCAGTCTATGTTTTTCTGGTATCTTCATGGGAATTGAATTACGGCAGAGAGAGAGAGACCCCCCCCCTTCAGTTCCCTTTTAATATCAGGATTCAAACCTTTAAGGGTTGAGTACAAAGGGAGAACTCCCGTCAACTTCCGAAACAAACATAAAGGAATGATTAAAGAGGTACTTATTTAACAATTAAAAGATAGAAACCCTGATAAAACAGGAGAGATTTATATTTTACGAGCCTCTAATCCTCTGCTTTTTAATGAGCTGAACTCTTAACATCTCCTGCCACACGCCTTTACCGTGAGTTACGTAGATTTAGACTAGGCGTCACGTACACTACGTCACTCACGAGTGAAGTAAAAAGTACCGCTATTTGGTCAAATATTTGGGTAAAATTCGCAAGTATATAATTGGACAAATCAAATTAGTATGATTTTCTTGCCTTTACTCGACTATTTTTTTTTAACTACCTACAGATTGAAAAGTATTGTCCATTCTTTTGTGACTAAAATATAATTATAGATCTTAATATTTTCAAATATTAGTGCGAAAAAATAAAGAGCACAAATTAGCGTAATGGCTAATAAAAAAAACTAAACTCAAATTTCTAAATAGCCTTCATTTCAATGCAGCCATTTTAAAGCGTCGAAATCATCAGTTAATTTATTTATTTTGATATGGAATTTGTATTAATTATTGTGATTGTAAAAATTTAATTTTCAACCATAAGTTATGATTGTTTAAATTTAAAAAAATCACTTATCCAAATTATCAACATACGCGCTTTGCTTCTAGCTTTTCTTTCGATATTTCCAGGTATGCATATCGCTTGCCTCGCAGGCAATCGGTCAAAAATTACCAAATGAGAATTACTTAGTGCTCCACAGTCGAAACGATTTCCCTACATGGAACGCACTTTCAATTCAGACGCCGCGTCGAAAGCGAGAGGCCCTATCATTCACGCGCGCACACAAAAATGCCCATTCAAACACGCATGTCTCTTACGCGCAGAAAAGTTGCCTGTAGCAGAGCGTAAAGAACAGGTCGAAGGCTTTCGGGCAATTCACCGAGACCCGACAATACCCGATTCCTTCCCTCTTGACACATATCTAATCTCCATTTTGAAATCTCAGCTTGTGCAACTAACATAAAGAGTTCGTTGACACGGCGAACGATCGTTCTCTTATACACATACATGTATGAGCCAATAATGGGACGTGCGGCGACAAACATGGCGATGGCGCGCAACCCCCGGGGGAGATCTCGCGACTGGCGGTGGCGAATTACTTTTCTAAATGGGAAGGCGCGCTGAGGGAGTGGTGTGAGAGGGAGGGATAGCCCAGATGGGGAGGAATGAGGGAGAATTTAAGGCACCGCCAAGAAAACTTTGAGACTTTTTTGAATGGAGGTGGAAATATATGGAATGCGGGCGAACAACTTGTAAATTTAAGGGTTGCGAAGTTGGTTGTTGCGATATTAACTTTTCAAAAACGGCTCTCTCGTCAAAAACATCATCTGCTAAATTATTTGCCTCTTTAAGGCAGCTCCTTTAGGAACAGTTTATTTATAACCATTATGTGAATCGTGGTACATCCTAATTCTCCTGAAAGTGAACACATTAACGATTTTAGTTGAAGTTACAATGTTCTGCTTCCCAAACCATATCTCAAATTATATTAGAGACCTTTTTTGTACACTGGACCCAAACTTTTCAACAGAATGCTATATTTAAAATGGGGAAAGTTGAAAGAAGATGTTAATTATGTACGAAAAATAAATTAGAATTTAGACCTCGTTCTAAATTCACTCATCGTATAATATTCTTGAGCAAAATAGAAATTATATTTTTCTAACTACCACCAGAGCAACTTTATAAAATGTAAGTTTTTAATTCATGTTAATAGTTTTTCATAAAATATTATTATCCTTAACATTTCATAGTCCAGAGGAGCATTTATAATACATATTACGGATGAAAAGCATCGGGAACAATTTGAACCTGACGTGATTGTACGTCGCAGTGAGCTCGCACCGCGCAGGCTCGGTGGTGGGGATATGACCTTCAACGCGCATCATGCGCTAATCGCCTGTAAGCGCTCGTTCAGCCTAGATCGCGGTTTTAGTGGACCCCTGTCCAGTGACTCGGTGTAAGCACAAAATGAAGCGAAAGATTGAACAGAAGAATGCCATCAAATTTTGGGTTGGACTCGGAAAATGAGGTACAAATGTCATGGTCCATTGCTATTTCTTTTTTCCTTTTCAGTCATTATATTCCCTACTGGGAATACGGTACTCCAGGGGCAGTGTTGGACATAGGTTGGGATGAGGGTGTTCGGGGTAGCCTTAGCTCAACCCAAGCAGTGTGATTTTTCGGGTACGAGATCTTCCTGGGAAACCATAACCGGCCCAGGGAAAGGAAAGGAACTGGCCCCCCTACCCTGATGTGTGAATTTTCACACGCCGTATAGGGCTTAGTACTGGGTGAACTCTACCAATACCTACCAAACCGATCATAGGGATAATTACTGTGTTTTTGTTTTTTTTTCATATTCTCCAGTATCCTTACCCATCCCGGAGGGATTCCTGATCTGTCCAAATGATAGGTCCAGTGATAGTGGCACTCCCAAATAAACAACAAAATATGAGGCAATTATCGATATTAAATATATCCGATCCTTCCAAAATCCCATATATTTTCACCAGATCGTTGTGAAAAAAATATAGGATAGAGCCGACACATCCCTAATTCCAATATTTGCATGAGTACATAAAATAGTAGCAGTTATAACGTTAATTTTTGGTATTCGGGATAGGTGGTTGGGATAGGGTGTGCAGAAAATGGGAGGGTGTCGGAATCAGCCTTAAATAATGATGAAAGTCGCCAAGGGGTAACACAAATCATCGCCCCATCCAACGGACGGCGAATTTCATCTGAAATTCTCTCCACATAGCACCATCACCCCAAGTAGGGATCGAGATACGACTCGAAAAAATTTACCACAGCTGGAATTCGAATCCGGACCCTCGGTTTGAGAAGCCAGCACACACTAGACATCACACCAACCCGATAAACTCTGTTGCTGGCTCATAACGTTAAGTGGTCTTACGCGTGCTTCGTCAAAATCAATTCCGAAATATTGCTCGCCAGTTTGGCCAACCGCCATTCCACTATGAAATCAAATTTCTTTTCTGCAATTGCCCCTACTCTCATCTCCACCCCAGAGAATTCACCGCGTGAAATAATTTCCTCTTAACTTGGAATTGGTTCATCAGAACCACCGTCGCGAATTGACGGTCATGAAATATTCTCGCAACATTTTAAATGCCTTTTTCGGCGATAATAGCCGACCTCAGCACACGTTCCTCTGCGTCTCACACGTAACATCAACACTGTGAGCCTCCCGAAATACCGTCTTTCCTCATCACATCCCACTCTATTCTGCAGAATCCCCTCAAATAATCAATTATCTTTCCATGGAATGTCTCTGGAACTTTTCACCTCACGTAACTCCTTCTTGAAAGGTCAACTAAGCCTTCACCTTTTGGATTTCTTTCGTGCGTGTATCCCGTGGACGAGAAGGTCAAAGGAGCTAGGCTTCATTAGATAGGTTGAAGGGAAATTTAATGAATAGGTAAGGGAAAGATGTAACTTCGCTTTAGTTAGCCCACATTTGGAAGTGGCAGCGATCCATGGCAGAAAACAAGGGAGAGGAAATAGATGTGGTTCAGATAAAATCCGCTGGGATTGTTATACATATTCGTAGCCTGTACAATAAATACGCGAACTGGTGCAATCTGGTGGCCATGAAGCGGACTATAGCCTCGCCCACTAGCGGCGCTAGTTGCATGAGATCCAATGAAACGTCTGTGCTTGGCGGATCGTCGAGCTGTGCGTATGGTGAAAGTTATGCTAGTTTTTGTTGTCCTTGTTTTTAATGTTTGTCGAAAGTGAAAATTGATGAAATCACGGAGCAACGAATCAGCATCAAGTTTTTTGGTGAAGTGCGGTAAAAGTTACCAAGAAATTACTGAAATGTAGACAGCTGTTTACGGTGATAATTCTATGAAGAAAACATTCGTTTACAAGTGGAGCATGCGTTTTAAAGATGGCCGACAAGACGCCACGGATGATGCAAGGCCGCAATGACCTTCAACCACCTATGTTGACGATAACATTGATCGTGTGCGGTCCCTTGTCCTTCTTACAGATGGTCAAAGAACTGTCCGAATGATGGCTGATGAACTGAATTTAGGAAAATCAACAGTGCACACTATTTCAACCGATCATGATATATGGATCCTTCACCATGACAATGCACCTGCACATTCAGCATTGATTGTTCGCCAGTTTCTGACAAAACATTCAATCACCAGCCTTGATCATCCTCTTTATCCGCCAGATCTCGCCCCTGCGACTTTTTCCTATTCCCAAAGTACAAAAATGTGATGAGGGGACATCACTGGGAAGATGTGAACACAACAAAGCAAGAAACTACGAGAAAACTAGAAAGCCTACCTACCGAGGACTTCCAAGGGTGGAAAAAAAGTGGAATAAGTGCATAGCAACTAATGGAGAGTACTTTGAAGGGGAAAAAATCGATGTAGAAATAATTTTGCAAAATTAAGTTTTTATGGCCTCAGTTCGCGTATTTATTGAACAGACCTCATTCTTGGCTACGAGAAGAGAGTAAGCGTGACGTGTATGCTGGAGGAATTAGATTTAGAGCCGCTTGGTTCACGAAGAGAGTAGGTAAGACTTGAAAATACTTATACGATACTTATATAATATAATACTTATAAGATAGGTTCGGGACACCCGAGGGAATCATTAGGATATCAAATTATGAAGCATATTCGAGATTTGAAGGCTGTTTTCTTATATTTAAATATTGACGGATTATAAAAATATCGTACGTATGCAGCACTATCTATTATTTATTTTAGATTCCAGATATGAATGCATATAACAACGTCCACGACAATCGTTGCCCCCGCCAGTCACGAAGTACGTGTTGTGATTAGATTTTTGTGGTCGCAAAAGGATCATCATCATCTGGCCAAATACATCGGGGGTTGTACCTAGTTTATGGATCTACAGCGATGAGTGATACAAAGGCTAGAAAATGGTGTCGAAACTTTGAAAAATCGCCGCACAAATGTGAAGACCTGAGTGGCAGATCTAGCATCCGGACCAATTAAATCGTTTAACAAGTGGACCGGGGACGAGCGTTTTGGAACTGAATTGACAAGACCTGGATGACGGATATTCTCACATTGTTATGGGTGATGAGACATGGATGTCCCAAACCAACGCAGAAACAAAACAAGAGTCACGAAGTGGTGTCATTCAACTTCACCAAAACCGAAACAATTAAAGCGATTCTATTACTCGAGTCGGAAAATGATGGCTGCCGTTTTCTGGGACGAAAAAGGCGTTCTTTTGGTTAATTTCATGGCATGAGGAACAAAAATTGCAACTAAAAAAATAATTCTCGCATAATTTTAGATTCGAGCATCGGGATAAGATAACGGAGATAAACCTAGTTACAGAAGCATTCACGTACTCGATATTCTCTCTCGTGTGGCGAAATCGTTACAAAATGGAATGTAAGTATCCAAATATATACAGGGAGTGGCAACATAAATTCCTTTTTTTAAAAAGCAAAGCCCTTAAAAAAAAGAAGTTATATTGCCGCAACCTGTAATAACTTGAGAACAAAATTTTAATGCTTTAGTCAAACACCCCTATTATCTCATTATGCGAATCGTCATGTATGTACACGTTTTCTTGTGTTTCTGTTTTATTAGCTTATTCTTCTTTAGAAACCACCTTTGACCCATCACCTCTCTGACTATCAAATACCAACTCAAGTGTTATTCCTTCGCCAACTGAACTTGACAAAACATTATATACCGCCTCTCCAGTGAATTGTGTCCTGCCTTCTACGTGGATGAATGCACCACCACCCTTTCCCTCCGCATGAATAACCACTGCTACTCCACTTAATCTCACATTTTCCCTTATTATCCCATCCCTACCCGTAATGCTTCCAACGACCGATTTTCCGATGACTGATTCTCAGTTTTGGTGATTGAAATTATTCCCAAATCTACAAATAGAACCCACGAGATGGCGCAAACCTGGCAGCTACAGTCATTTAAACCTCCTCGGTTGAACTTAGCTCACTTAATCCATCCAATAGCCGACTACACTTCCCCTGCCACCCCCTTGTCCGTTTCCTATTCGCCCCTTACCTCTACTACCCTCATCGCGCTACACATATCATTTATGCTCTACCCCCGAGAACAGCTTTCTGAAGATGACGGCTGTGTCGTCGGAACGTCTACTAGATATTCGAGTGTTTCTCGTCTGTGTTTTTGCGTCTAAATGTTGTAATCAAAGTTTATATATAAATATATATACAGGTATATATAATATGGCATATATGTTACATTATATATATATATATATATATATATATATATATAAACACAGATGTAGATTTTTAGAATATAGAGACACAAAGAAAGGACACTCACAGTTTGTTATTTGACGTTTAGACTGCACGGCTGTCGTCTTCAGAATTCTGAAGACGACAGCCGTGCAGTCTAAACGTCAAATAACAAATTGTGAGTGTCCTTTCTTTGTGTCTCTATATTCTAAAAATCTACATCTATGTTTTTATATATTTGTGCGTCGCCGAAGAGCGTTCCATTTCGAAGATATTATATATATATATATATATATATATATATATATATATATATATATATATATATATATACATATACATATACATATACATATACATATATATATATATATATATATATATATATATTCGAATGCACGCATGATTTAATATTCCACATGTATGTCCGGTGCCCTATCAACCCCCGCCAAACATCCTTTCATCAGTTGTAGCAGGATTATTGTGTAGATGAAGTTGGATAAATTATTTCAATTTGCACATTGCGATTCTCAATCACATCTTTAGCTAGTTTTTTTAAATTCATTTGAGGAGCTATTTGAATTTCATTATGGAAATGCGCCATACTGAATTGTAATTTTCCGCAATCTCTTTAAGCGCCCTATATATTTCAGCCAATTCAGATTATAGTTTAATCACCTGAAACTTGCAGTGCGTCAAAATAATTTGTACTGAATTTCAATTGAGTTTTATTCAGTAGTTTTTTTCAGCAATGCAACAGGTATTTGTACTTTTTTCATTATTAAATCTATAAATCAATAAACAAATAACAATTTATAAGCAATGTCACCACTTAGCATGAGAAGTGAAAGCAAATGGATTTATGGCAGAAGGAGTCGTCAACAGTCGGATTATTTCAGCTTGAACGTTGAATTATATAAAAACAATAATTGAAGGTTATAGAAAAAGTCATTAAAACTTAAGTAAACGCGTAACGATTGATGAAAAATTGTACATGGAATATAGAGACATTAACATAAACTCCAATTATTATAGCATGTTATTCGCGCAGTAAACTATAAAGCGCAATGAAATAGGGCAACGAGAAAAGCTATCGACTTATCGAGATAAACCGCGAAAGTAAATCTTCATATAAATTCTTCTAACTTATTGTCATTTCCGTATATTTTAAATTCCTATTGGTAATTTAAATCATTAAAATGAACTCTCATTACTATAACAGTGATTAACTGGAATGCCATACGAGTCAGCTCCGTTGCCATGGGTAGCAATTGGAGAAAATGTAACGAAACCACGTCTGTTTTAATGTTACATCCGTATGGCACGCTTCCAGCCACCACTTGGGTGCGTGGCAGGGGGTTTTTTATTACCGGTTACAAACATCAGAATTGAGTGTTCATTGCAAGTTAATTGCTAATATAAAGAGAAATAAGTCAAATAATGTTCGCAGCTAAGTACATACCCTACGGTATAATTGTTTTAAATATTTCCATACGCATTCGAGACGACCTGCTAGTAACGGGAGGGATAGAAGAATAAGGGTTATATTAAAAAGAATTGAAGAATACTAGGCACGGTAAAATTGCTTTCAATTACGCCGCATCTTGAATAATTCACATTCATTATGGTTCGTGAAAAAAATGACATCTTAAATCTGTCTATTCTACACTTAATCTCAGTAACTTTGCCGACATGTTCTCTCCTGCCCACTATGGGGTTAATATCACATATTCAGCATCTTTGCTAAAGGGAAATCCTTGCAATTTATACAAGAGATGTAATCTGTAATCTAACCCTCGCTCCCCGAGCGATTCCCAACCTAGCTCCTCCAATAATTTTGACACGCTCCTCAATTCATCATAACAAAGTTTAACAAACCTAGCAACTCTCCGCTGCGCGCGAACCAATTCGGCAATCAATCCAACTTTATTAGGATGCCTTATACTTACAGAATATTCTAAATGAGGCCTAAATGGAGAATGACATTAAAAGTATTTATTATAACACAGTACCTTGCAAGCCACCACCAGGGTGTGACTACACATCAGACTTCTTTGACACCAATGTTTTTCTAATCTAGCGCGGTCGGAAATTATTCTATGCCCCTTGTCTTTAGTGGGGACAAATAGACATCAGAAGTATATTTGTGCCACACTTAATGTTTCTGATTTTATTCACATGAATTTCCTGATGAAATACATTGGGTAATTAATACATTTTCAGCAACATTGCTAAAGAGGCATCCTTCCTATTTAAGCACGGTATTTTTGGTCTGTAATCTAACCTTCGCTCCATCAAGTGATTCCCAAACCTGGTTCCTCTATTAATCCAGATACACTATTCAGTTTATCAGAACAATGATTAATATATCTAGCAACTCTACGCCGCACGCGAACTAAATCGGCAGTCAAACTACCTTGGAGAAACAGATTCGAAATAAGGCTTATTTAGTAAAACAATAGTACCTCCAATACCCTCTCTACATATTTCCCCAGGAGACACTTTACAAATACTGATTTCTTGCCTGATTGTCCATATATATTCTCAGGATACGTTTCTCCCAAGAGAGGTCGTAGGTGTGATGAGTCTACACTTTCTACTTCGGTCGCTTTAATGCTGTATGGATTCATAGGACAGCTACTCCCATCCCGAATATAAATCGCTTCTCACTAATGCACGTTCAATTCTAATGGAGATGCGTCGCACCAACGCATTAGTGCATCAAGGGTCACCTGAAAAAGCTAATATATCCAAATGGGCTGCGAATAACCGTATCTTCAAAAAACTGTTTATGAGGTGATGTACCAAGAGAATGTGGAAATTTCAATGTGAGCGAAAATAACTTTTTGACCTTTTTCCTACTTGGTATCAGAAAATCACTTTCAAATTACAACAAAAATTCCATTCATTTAGATACCAACATGAACATTGC